>NC_136590.1:43603291-43903291 GCF_910589615.1 Taurulus bubalis
GTATGTCAACCGGTGTGATATACAAACTCAGATGTCCTTGCAATCTGCCCGTGTAGTTTAAAACCAGCAGATGTTTCAATTCCAGGATCAGTGAACATGACAGCAGCATATGCACAAGGGAGGGTAAGAACTTTGCTGGAGACAACTTTTATATTTCAACGTGTGTGTGTGTGTTGGGTTGAGATGCATTTTATAGCTTGTTACTTTGTTACTTCTGTTGAAGTAAATATAACACCAGAGACCATCTTGCTCCAACTGAAAAGGCCAGTCAGAGGTGGCATACCAGATTACCTTTCATTCTCACCTTTCACAATAAAAGCCTGAGAGATATGCGTGACTGTTTAGCAGAGGGAACTCAAATTCACTTAGAGCATTTCACGAAAAAGGAAACTCAATTAACTATCTGACAGTACCTTAGGCTATACAACGGTTTACCTCAGACAGACTGCCAGATTGATCTGGGTCAATAGGGGTTGGCAGATCGATGCGCACTGACTAGATTAATCCAACACATTATGCAGTGTTCGTTGAGCTATTGCAGATCTAGTCAATTGATGATGATTCATGTCACATATTCCACAACACTGCTGTCGTGGACATGAAAGTTAAAAAGGCACTTTTAATATGAATAAAGGGTATCGGTGTTTCTGTCTCTGTATTAGTTAGTATCTGATCAAAACCAGATTAAGAGTTGTCAAACTGTTACGTGGTGGTAGCAATTAGGACCCAAACGCCGACGATGATGTAAAGTAAATTTATTTCTCAAAAACAGACTTCCAAAAACACAGGATCAAGCATCAAAAACAGGGATCAAAAAAGGGCACAAGAACAAACAGGGCCCACACCGAGTAACACACAGTACGATCCGACACTGGGGCAGAAGACAGACAGGGTTTAAATACAAGAGAAAGGTAACGAGGCACAGGTGGAAACAATGAGGGCAGCACAGGTGAAGGGAATACACAATCAGGGAACAGGGCAGACAGACAATCACGGACAATAGGCTCGTTCGAGATGAGCCAGTTCTGCGCAGAATCGATCGGCGGCGATCGGCGCGCAATGCATGCCGGTTAGATTTGTGTCCGACTTGGTCCCGACTTGCTCTGACGTCATGCACACGTGGTCAACGATACTCTCACGAGACCAAGCCGGCTGTCGATTTCAGAGTCAGTCGCCGCAGTTGCTCTCAAATGACTGCTTGGCCCAGTGCATGATGGGAAACGCCTGGCTGTCGCCACATCAGAGAGCTGATTGGCTCTTAGATCTGACAGTAAACACCACGTGTTGTAGAAAATCCTTATTTTATGTGTAGTTGTAATACTTAACCCTCGATTATTGACTATTCGTCTCATGTTTAATCTAAAAACACATCTTGTGTGGTTGATAATACAAAATCGTATTTTCATAACACATATCTAAACCAGTAGTAACGTATTTCACAGGCAGACTACACTGCAGCTACACAGTCATTTCTACATAAATATATATATTTATAAACACATATAATAAATCCAAACGTGATCTGTAAACTACAAGTAAACAAAAGTTCGGAACTAACAGGAAGTACTTTTTTCCGTGACTTCCTGTGTATACTTTGAAGGCAGCTGACAACTGTCCGACTTGATTGCAGTTTTTTGTCAACGCCTCCTGCTGCGGCCGCCTGCTCTCGTCTGGATTCCAGGCGAGGCGCAGCTCTAACGAACGAGCCTATTCACAGGGGAGGAAGTGCAGGAACACAAGACAAGGACTTCACAATAAAACAGGAAACCAGAAAACCCCAAACCGTGACACAAACACCCTTATCAATACTGTTATGCCTGCACAAATCTATTCAAACCTTTGTTGCAACTGTAACAAATTAAAATTGCTGCATGAAGAGTTTGGATGTGAAATAGTCGCATTTGAGTATTTAGCTTTTCTGAGTTGTTTATTTGCCATGCCCCCGGTGTGTGAAGGCCTTCAGAGAGCCTCCAGAGTGGCTGTAAACCTTAAGCCTGGTGTGTTCAAGGCCTCCAGAGTTCTTTTGAAGTCTAGGCTTTCCATTAGCACTCAATCAAAAATGTGCCAATATTAAATTCTACCTACAGCTTATAAAACCAGTGCAGACACTAAGAGGTATGAAAGGACTCAAATATTATCTGATGATGAATGCTGCTGGAATATATTCATACTTGTGGCTGAGCTAGCATCACAAGGTGGATATGGTCAGAAGTTAGCGCCTGCATTAACGCCGGGTCCCATTGCACTAGTTCCAGGCATGTCACGTTGAGCAACATTATTTGGAAATCAATTCTATAAGAGTGATGTGACTTTTAATATCTTAATCTCTGTCGCTTCCATCCACAAATGGCACAAACGTGTCTTTGCGCTGCTGTGAGTCCAAGCATCGTAATCAGACCCCGCCACTGATAATTAGCAGTTACTCCACATGCCAACTGTTTAGCTTTGAGAGGCAGCTGATAGATGACAAAAGAAAGTTCAGTTATTTTCCACAAAGCAATCTCTCTGTACTTTTGATTGTACCCCTGGCGCGTTGGCACTTTGTCCGCCCACAGGACGCGCATGACTTCCTACCCACAATGCCGAGCACTCTGTCCTGGGGCGGCTCTGCTACCTACCGTTATTTCCACTCATCTGTCACAATTTGGGCAATTCAAAACACCGGTGAATCCCAGTGATCGTGAGCGGCTGCAGATGTGTTATACAATTGGGTCACATCCCAACAGTCTCCCCTAATTAGAGCATTGTTGTGCAAACGGGCAGTTGGGCGTATTATTAACAAACCATTACAGTGAGTGCATTTCATCCATCATAAAAGCCGGCTCTAATTGGATTTGTCGGCTTTTATTTATCTGATGGGCGAGGATGATCATTATTTTTCCTCCTCAAAGCAAATAGATCCGATTAGCATTTTGTCAACGTGCTGCTGTGTTCATTTGGATCTATACCCCGGTGTCCTTCCTGACGGCGAGGCTGAGATGTCTCCGTTTAGAAAACCTTTCAGTTGAGGCACCTGTGGGTTGACACATTTCCAGTGAATATTTGTATTTGTATCGAGGTTCTGTAGGGGGCTGTGTGGAGTTTATTCTTCCTGCTGCTGCTTCTCAGTCCTGTCCCAGAACTACTCATGCAGCACACGTTACCCGTGCATTATGCTGAGCCCGTGGCTGTCAGCTTAAATACCCTTTCCAATAAATAGAATATGGCCTTTTTTTAACTGATGAGTTCCATCTTCAACTCAAATGTAAATGTATTTCAGGCAGTTTAATACAGTATGCATGCAGCGTTCAGTTATCTGCAGCAGTTTTAGAAAATAATGGGATCTCTCTCATAAACAAATTGACAGTTAACACAATATGTTTAGTGGCCCCCTGCCAGGAATGCATTAATGAACAGTTCCAACTCAAAGGGGAATGCTGGTGTTTCAACCAGGATCCTATTTATCATGTTTTTGTGCTTAAATGAGCAATATTTTTGAAATTGGTCCAGTATTGAGGGAGAGTGTTGCAGACAGAAGCCCTCGGGGCGACTCCTCTCCCTCTATGTACGTCCACTAAAAGTGATGTTTTGCCCTTAACAGGCTCAGATTGTTATTATAAGAGAAACAAATTATGGAAAAAAAAACCTACAGAGAAAAGAAACCTTTTATTTGATCCGATCAGTTTTTTATTGTGTCTCACCAACATGTAGAAGCTAAATATTGACTTTAACTTGCACACAATATTAAAAAGCTTTTGTCCTCCAACATGACGAAATGTCACTCACGTTTTCACCAATGGCGTCCGGCAACAAGTCACATGACACCATCACAAACAGTGGATCGAGCAAACGCTTAAGTCAAAGGTTTTATTTCTCTGCTGGTCCGTTCCATAATGTGGTCAAACACACTTTTCTCTCAATACTGGACCAATTAAAAAAAATGAGTTGTCCCCATTAGTCAATTAGACACCAAAACACAGGGAACACGGACCATGTTGAAAAATAACAACGTATTCCTTCAATTACAAAGTTAAATTGTGGTGAAATGTTCATATTTGGTTATTTTAGTTTGAAGTCTACAGCCGTGATACTTGTGTATTATTACATTGGGAATAATCTCCTGGTTGTGGTTCAGTGAGTTCACTTTGCCATTAAAGTTAGTGGAAAAAAGCTGATTGTATAAAAACAGCCCAGAAACTTACATTGCTTTCATAACTCTTTAAGTCTTCATATAAATTCTACAGTGAGCTCTTCCCTCACACGCTGACTGCTGAAGTCTCCTGTGAGCTATGTGGGAAAACGTTTAGCATACAGAACATTAAGGTGGCTGGGCCCTGCATGTTGATGAAGGAAGCAGCTTGATGCCCATTTCATCTTTCTGAGAGGAGACGCCGTCCTCCTGAAGACAGTGAAGACAGGGTGTCTGCTGGGAAATATCAAGTGTACACAGTTGGGGTGTAACCGTACACACAAGTCACAGCTCGGTTGATACCCTTGTTTAGGAGTCAAATTAAAAAATATGTAAGTTTCTTTATTTTTTACAAACAGTACTGCAAGTGTTAATGACCCTCCTGTTTGGGACTGAGGTAACAACTCTGGTGAACAATTGTTATCATAAAAATAAGAAACATTTTCAACCACATCTTTACATAAAGTCAAGATGAAATGAAGAAAAAATAAACTTTTAAAACCTTTGAAAAGCTAACTGTAGTTAATCCCTAGACCAGGGGTATTCATGGTTATTATAGTTTATAATAATTCCAAAAAGTTCTTTCATACCCTGATCACATTTAAAACCTTTCATGGCATGACAACCTCTTATATTTCTGATATAATAACCCAATAATCTGCCCCAAACTTGCTCAGATATTCTGAACGAATTGCTCTTAAATTTCCCAATGTAGCTCCCAACACTATGGAATTGCCTCCCCCTCCCCATAAGAGGAGCACCTGTATCTGGACCACATTTGAAACAAACCTTTAACTTATAAAGTCTGGCATTTTCATAAATGTGTTGCTCAGTAAAGTCCAGCTCGACCAATTTCCTCATGCAGAGGTCTGGAACGTCACAATAATGTTGAAGTTGCGCGATGATTTAGTCCCATAGATAATGAAGTACACAAGTATTATCGTCTGTATGTAGTCCACGACTGAATGTCAAATCAAATAAAGAACGTTCACACAGAGGTGCTTAGTTATAATGTTATAATTCTCAACTACCGTAAAAGTCGGGTTACAAGCTGCTCCTGCCTCCGGTCAGTGTCCCCGCTGTAGCAAGCTAGGAGCAGCGCTGCTGCTAGTTAGCGCTGCTGCTAGCTAGCGCTGCTGCTAGCTAGCGCTGCTGCTGCTACTGCCCGCGTCCCCTCTGCCCAAGTCGGGTGTCGAGCCTGGTCCCGGTACCTTTGGTGGTTTTCGGGGAGCTAGCGGAAGTTAGCGGGGAAGTAACAGAGCGCTAGCAGGAGCCCCAGCTGGCTACAGCGGGGAGCTAACGGGGACACTGACCGACGGTAGTAGCAGCTCGTAACCCGACTTTTACGGTATGTATCCGGTGATAGTCCAGGGCTGGAACCGGACTGCGGTACCCCTGACCTGGACCATCATAGTTGAAAGCTCAGGGCCACTGAACAAGCTTTGGTATTTTAGTTGGGAGTGAGAATGTGGAGTACTGCCTCCATCACATGCTTCAATAAGTTAACAGCACTGAGCTCTGACGAGCGTCTGGCAGACAGAAAGGCAGCTACTGTTCCATGACATGTTTCTGAGTTGTACACACATGACGTGCAGCATCACTGCTCTCACTGCTCCAAGGGGATATTGTGGAAACCACAAAATATGTATTGCCTACAGGGCAAAACCTCTTTTTAATTCCATTAAACACTCTGCTGTCTGCTCAGCGACTCTTTACAATTACCCGCTCCATCTGCCTTGTGTTCCGCATCCAAATTAATAACCTCTAGTTTTGGGATTTTGTATAGCTTTTCACTGGTTATGGAACCTAATGTAATTATGTAAGGATCCCCTCAAATGCGCTCCAACAAACACATTTCTTTCCCACATTCAACATGGAGACTGGTCCCCAACTTTATTGAGCTGGCAAGGTCAATTACATGGTGCAGTGATTCAGACGTCGTCGTCATTGAGTGTGACTTTTTAATGTAAGACGAGCGAGGATTTTCTGCTTTCGTCTTGAGGAGGAATATTACTTGTGTTTAACTTCAAGTGGCATGAAAGCAATATGATTTCAAGCTGATGTAATAACTCTAAACATTGGTTACCATTTTTTTCAGCACTCATTGTAGCTCAAACACATTCCAAAACCTTTCGTTATGGTGCCTCAGAGATGGAATATGAACCAAGACTCTCTGGCTGTTCATACTAATTTTTTTTTATCTTTGTTCAAAAGCATGTTGGTCAATTTGAGAGCATGCCTCTTTGATTTCACATTGAGATGTTGTAATATTCCCCCTCATAACCCTCATAGCCCACTCAAACAGCCTCTGCTTGAGCATGAATTTGCTTTGCTTCCACTCTAACTTTATGCTTGCACTCAGATATATTGTTGCTTGCAGAGTTTCTGCCCTTCACGTGCACTCAGGCTGCTTCTGAAACGTCTCACACTTTGAATTGTTGTGTGTAATAATCTTGGCAAAATTCTAAAAGAAATAGCATTTGAAAATCTGAACATGAAATCAACGAGACAACGGCGCTCTCAAATTGAAAAGCTCCATCAACATCTTTCAGTGAACTGAAGATGGTCATGAATACACACCATATAAAATACACAATCATAATTTCACTGTGAAAAACGCACATCCTAAAATTATTATTAGCTGAATGCCCATATGCCTCCAATTTCCACAGGCTGCTGAAATTCCCATTTTACACTGAATTTGCCATTTAACATTTCATTTCATATGAAAGTGGCAAAATCAAAGAGCATTAAGCAGAGACCAGCACAGCACATACCTCACCGTTGTGAAGGAGGGCTTACCTCTCGAGTCCAAAGAAAAAGAGGTTATTGTTTTTAGGGAAAAAATTAAATGTCAAATGCTTCTAAGTGACTGTGGTTAATAACAAAAAATCTCTGGTGAATATAAAGGCAGCGGCCAAATTGGCATAACCTTCAGATGCACTCTCTTTGTCAAGTCAGTCATTGTCGCTCACCGGCACACTTGAGCATCATTACTTACAAACGTAACCCACCTTAATGAATTACTCTATGAATAAATGACCATAATGACTGCAATTAAGCTCTGCATGCAATGTTGAATAAGAGTCGAATGTGCAGGACAAGGTTACGAGTGAACTGGCAACTACAGCTGCATTACTTTGATGCTCAAGTACAGGCCTATATGTGTATATTCATAATGGATAAAAACCTAAATCAATACAAATCAATAGACTGCATTGTTTACAGTCGTTGGCTTCTCAAGGCACTGTGGTCGACAGCGCAGGATGTGCATGAACACATCCGTGCCCTTTGTTTTCTATGTAAAGTCTGACACACCAGCAGCATCTTGACACACGGACATATTTAAGAAAAGCTGCAACATGGGCTTCCCAGATGGAGCCAGTTCAGCTCATTCAATGAGCGCTAACTTCATGACGCAATGCATTGGCATCAAGTGTTGCAGAGAGAAGAGAAGTGATCGAAGTCAGGAAAGAGGTTGCTAGCTCTGCAGCGTCTAGAGCACTATTGTTTTCATTCAGTATTTAGTCCATACCATGTAAGATAACAGTCCAATGCATAACTTCAAATGACATTACAAAAAGAGAGCAAAATCCCCACATTTCCCCATGTTTGGTATTTTTTGCAGAATAAATAACAGGAAAGATGAATTGATTATTGTTGATCCACTGATCGGCTAAACATCTCAGCGCTAAAAAGAATGCACTTGAACACAATGCATTAACAAATGAATACGTTTGCTGCAGATGTAGATGGGCTTTTCATCCCACTTCAGTTTGCAGGCCTGCATCATAACATCTTTCATGCTAGTGTTTACTAGAATTGTACAAAGATGTCATTATCTGGATCTATATAACCAACTAAATATCTGTTTCTTTATTTGGATGGAGGACCGGGAGTGGTTTAAGTCACGTATTGATTGAAATACAAGGTAAAGGTTGTTTTTTCTTCTATAATATTACAACTGTTGTTTTTTTTAAATTTTTTATTGAAGTTAACACATACAGCTTAAAACCTGCTTACCTGGGTCCAGACCTTTGAATCCGCCCACTCCACAGGGTTCGAGGTCACTGATTGGTCTGGCGTCACTTTCTTGGTTTGAAAAGGCAATTGAGCCAATGATCACTGCAGAGCGACTAGAGATTTCATCGTTCTCAACCTGGTTCTGAAACGATCACAACCTGTTAACAGAGTATTTCATAGTGGTGATAAAAAGTCAAGTAGGGTCCTCGTTGCTCCAGGTGTCTGCAGATGCAACGCTAACCTGGGAGGGAGGGAAGGAGGATGTGTCACACGACAGGATCTTCAACCACAAAGTGTGTGTCCCAAAGTGTTGTTGTGAAGTTACATTTATGACACGGCACGTAATGGGTTAAGCGGTCACGATCATTTCCCGGATACCTGAGACTACACTGCATAGTTTGTTTTTACTTGGCTCCACTCTCATCTTAAAACCCCAGCAAAAAACAGTGGCAATGCATCACTGTCACTTTCTCATGTCGTCAGATTCAGATGGATATGTTGGTCTCTAGTGATTGGTTAGAAAAATCCAGTCTGGTCAGCTGTCAGCCTGCAGACTTAGTGTGGGTCTGGGGGGAAAATACAGAATAGAGCAATCTCTTTTCAACTAGTGAGTGAAATGAAAGTCCTATGTTGCCAAAAGAATGGCCTTTTTTTTATTTATCTTGCGGCGACAATAATACGATTTTTTTTTAAAGAAGCATCTGACATACAGGTATTTTAATCATAGCTTAATTTTTTTCCCACCTCTTCTCCTGCTGAGCATTTTCCTGCCGCTATCAGGCAGCTTGTGTTCGTTGCAAATATATCTTAATTACCATATTTAAATGTCATAAATTAGCCAGGGTTTTGGTTTTGATTAAAGTCCTGGCAGTGGAATATCCCACACACAGATGGGAAAGCTAGCAGGGAAGCTCCGAGTGCCGTTACATGATGGATTTTTTCTTAACAACAGCCTATATGTTTGCCCCCGCTCCCGCTAATCAACGTCCTCCGTTGGAGGAGTTCCCATCAGGGTGGATGGATTTCATGTCAAAGGTGACGGGGGGGAAGGCAAGTAGTCTCTTTATACCTCCTTCTCTCACGCCTGCAATTTCCCCTCTTCATCTGGTTGTCCTCCAGCCTCCCATTTTGTGGCCAAATGGAGAGTGAAGTGTGCACTGCCATCTGTGCAATGCGGTTAGAGGCGAGCTAATAGTTCCACACGAGGGATCAGAAACTCATCACTCTTAACCCTGTGAGGAAAGCCAAGTCTTAAACGGCCTTCTCAGTTGGACAAACCGTTTGCTTCTAATGGGTTGCTGGCAAGTTAAGAGGGATGAGAGGAAGGGCTGGATGAAGCCCTGCCATCTGACAGGAAATCCCCAGAGAGAGCAAAAGCATTTTTGAAAAGTTCAAATTGTATCTCTGCTCTTACTGAAGTAGCCTTGTGCCTGAGGAAGAAACATTGTATGGCAGGTTCCAGGAAAGCTGCCATCAGTCTTTTCATAGTGAGCAGGACTCTTACATGTGTTTGTCGTTGTTAGCGTTGAAGCCATCGAGGAGCATGTGGCCTCGGCCACCGCAGACAGAGGCTTCTCGGCAGGTCTTTTCATAGTGGTCAAGTCCGACTGTCTCTGCTCAAGGCACTGATGTGAGGATGTGCTTCTCCTCACCGGTCTCACACAGAGCCTCAGAAAGCAGCCGGGTATGTGGAAGGAGAGACAATAGATGTACACTGTCAATACATGAGAGGCTCCATATGAATTATTTTTCATTCATTTAGAAACTTGTTTTAGAATGAGATAAAAAAACATATATATAAAGGTCCTGATGAAAATGGACAATTTATAGAAATAAAGATCGCAGCAGTCTTTTAAAGGAACATTTAGCCTTAGAGCCATTCACTTTTCTGAGGATGGGAATTAAAACACATTGACATTCATAAATACATTTGAGAAATATGAACATAGAGCACCTTTAAACAGTTTAAAAGCATGTACATGTACTGAGGCAATTCTTTGTGAAGATGGAAGAAGTTGTGTATGAAAGCACAGATTTTAGGAGATATTCTGTTGTTCAGATGTACTGAGATTGAGATGATAATTAAGTAATTGAGACTTTTAGAAGCAGATAGAGTATATGACTATCATTATCACCATATGCTGACAGTAGTTCATGAAACAGATCATTGGTGAAGAAAGCAGGTTCCTCCTCCATGTTTACCTGCTTGGCTCTGAGCAGTAATTTCTGTATGGATTAAACGTAAAATGTTAAGCGTTCAGTATGCAGGAACCTTTCCAGGTGACCAAGAACCTTTTGATAAACTAAAGTTGTGTTTTAACCGGAGGCACCAGGGCTACATGCAGTTCCAGCATTCTCAAGGTCCAATAACCTTAGGGATGGGCTTTGTATGGCTGGCCATCACTGATTGGTCAAACACAGGCACTGATTCTTCAACTTGTGTACCACTTCAGTCTCAAAACAAGAAAGTGCTCTAATATCTATATTAGGACGACATGTCTTGTTGTTTATTTACGTTAACAACAAAGTTAGGCTTTGTTGTTTGCTACTGACTACCTTGAAAAGAAAGAGTGAGAGAGAAGGTATCAGAGAGGGAGGGAGGATGCAGGGATAAAGCCTTGAAAGGAGAAAATAAGACGTTATGTTACATTTAAAAGCAGGAACAAATAACTATCAGACGCTCAGCAGGTGGTCTAGTGTGGAGAATCGGGAGTTTTCAGTCTGAAGTTCATTCATTCGTTACATGCAGCAAAACAAACACTCAACGTTGTTGTTTCCACATGTGGGGAAAATTGTCTTTCAGCCGTTGATGTTTTTTTATGCCACGGGTCTAATTTGCCGAATCGACACGCTTCCTCTAATGTGGTGGAAACGCAAACAGAACGCTCTAACGGGACTTTTAGTCCTTGGTCTAGCACCTCTGTTTTAATACCTCCTTTTCCTGACATTGTTCATTATAAAAGGCCAATAATGACAGATACATCATACTTCATGCACGTACAGTTCTGTAAGTACCAATATTATTCAAACTATCATAAGTGATTAACAAAAATATACCTTCTTGATTTATTTTCATTAGTAATGAGCGACTTATGGGATACGATGAGATAAAACGTAGAAAGTTGCTCCCCTGCAGGAGAGTTTGCCTTTTTACAACTATCAGTGAGAATCCAGGCAACAGCTTCCACATGATGCGACTGGAAAGTCATGAAACAGTGTTTTCTTTGTGTTGTTGCTTTAAATGTAAAAATATAGATTGTTACTTAAAACACCCTGCATTAAATGTTTATCAGGATCTGTGCTAAAAAGGGCAGGCTGTGTGTCACTTCAACTGCAGATCAACTGTATATCAACATGGCCTCCTGCTGAGGTGCTTTTTCAACATTTTTAGTTTTCTGAATATATCATTTTGCAATAAAGTCTGTTTATTTGTAATGATTATTGTTTTCGACAGGGTTTGTGTGTGTGTTTTTATGTGTAGACACATTTCCCCCTCGCCAGCATCATATATAAAATAATCCATTTTTAGAGTGCGAGCCAAGAGTGTGAGTCTGAAATTGGAAGCTGGTTTGAGAGGCGGCAGCGGGGGTCTCCGTTCAGCCGTTACTGACAGTTCAAAGGGTTCAATTTGAATCTTGGCTCATAAATGATCTCATAGGCTTGACAGTCAACCTTAGGAGGGCGGCGCTCTCTTCTCTGCATCTCCCACTGGCATTAATACCCCCGCATATATACTGGAACAATCCTGCTCACTTAATTATCTGGCAGCCAACCATTTTATGAAAAACATATCTACCATTGTGTTGACATACACTCGCACAGCAGGAAACCTCCCCAAGGCAAGATAACATGAGAGAAGCTGCTGAAGATTGACTCCAAGGACCAGGTTTCATTTGAAACATTCTTTCAAAATGAATGCATCATTGTTATTATGTCTTGATCATACATACTGCCATACTTCCTGACAGGCTCCAGTTCCTTCCAGAGACAAGTGTCTTATTATTATCTGACTTTTTTTTTAAACACCATAAGCCCTTCTTGACTACTGCACCGCTCCCCACAAATCAGTGAAGCAACAGATGTAGGGCTGCAACTAACGATTATTTTAATAATCGATTAATCGGTTGATTATTTTTTCGATTAATCGGATAAAAAAAAAAACATTAATTTCCAACCCTTTGCAAAACATCTTCAGAAAGCACAAACAGGTTGCTCCTTGAACATCCCTGAGCTGTTAGTTAAAAAAATAACACTAAAAACATACACATGTATGCTTTACATCTGTCAAATATATAGGCATGTGAGCCCTTTTTACTGTAATTGATCTCCTTGCAGCAAAAGGCTGCTTTTAGCATGCCCTGCTTTATCAATATGTATGAAACACTGGGACAGTGGGAAGCTGTACTGACTCCTCTCTGTTTTGACCTCCACCTTCAGGCCCAGCTCCACCTCATCTCAGCCCTGCATCAAGCTGCGCTGCATATAGAGCGTCCTCTTCCTTAAACTCTTTCATTCACATCCTCGGATCAATATCTGGGTCTCTTATGACCACGACATCCCGTTGTTGGCTAAGCCCAAATACGTGATTTGATTCATTCTACTTTGAGTAAAAAAAACAACAACCTGCAGCCAGATCCGCCGGTGTGCCGGTTTAACGTTAACGAGTGACAGCGTGAACTGAACCAGACCGTCGGCAAGATTGAACTGTAACGGAACATAAAGTAACTTTAACGACAATACACAACCCAAACACGTTAGCTAACGTGATAGCAAGCTGACTAGCTTCCATTAAAAACAAGTTTGAGGGAAATGAAGACGGTGAAGGAGACATCTTAACGCTGATTGGCCAAGACTCAACACGTCACATCAAAGATATTCTATTTGCAAAGATCACAACATCAGCTTTTCTCCGTGTCTCCTCACTCCAATCTCAGACACGCTGACCGGTCAGTTGCTCCGCTCTTCTTCTTTTTTCTCCGCGACTTATTGACTGCCGTAATAATCGCGCGACACAACGAATCAATAATGAAATTCGTTGCCAATTCTTTTGATAATTGATTTTATCGATTCGTTGTCGCAGCCCTAAACAGATGTCCACATTTCATCTTCAGTTCAAGTCAAAGCTAAAATCAGCAATGAGCTGTGACCAGATGCAACTTGTTCACTTGTTTAAAAAAACTCATGGATTCACATTGAAATGGGTTAGCTTATTCAACTCTGAAACCACTGAAAAACAGATAAAGTCATCTGAAATCTAAATGTGGCCTAATTATATATATTGTAAAGCCATACTCATCAGAACCATATATTTCGTGGATTCACACCCTTTTGTCAACACAAATGACCAAGTCCCTTATCTCCCCTTAAGATTACAGTTGTAACTTTCAACATGTGGAAACTAAAACGCTGACGGAAACACTGGCTTTGTCCCCCAAACAAACCTCAACATTGTGGAGTGTCACCACAAGGGGAGTTCAGCGGGTTAACCAGGCGGCAACGTGCGGGTCTGACCGGTAGGTAGAGAAACAAGTACTGCTCACTTCTTTGGAGTAACGGTAAATACAGCAGGAACAAACACCCACAGAGACATTTTAAAGGGCACCCCTTCTTCTTAAAGGGTCAGGTCAGGGAATTAGTGTCAGCAGATGTGTGCTTTTCATAAAAAAATAACATTACAATCAACACTTGAAATGATGAAGGACACTTCAAATGACACGTTAGTACAAAATGTAAACCAGACTTTGGCGTTTCATTTTTACCCCTTTACTTAAGATTTCATTAAGTATCTATTATTTTCTTTTTACAAAATGTACCAAAACACAGGCGACGAGGAAGACCTTGGGTAGATAATGACAAGAATAATTATGAAAAGAAAGTGGGCTGTGAGAACTGTAACTAAGTTTTTGTTGGTGGTCATCATAAGCGACATCTATATTACCAAAATAAAAGATTCTTTTATTCTTTTATTCTCAAAATCCTCTCTCTAGGTGTACTTTGCTCTTACCTCATAGCCACTACACTCTGCAGATATTAGGTGCATTGCGTTGAGTTGCCACGGTTTTTCCCTCGACTACATCCTGTCTGTGATTTAAGGAGATTGTCTGGGATAGTTCTGATTGGGATAAGATGAAAAGATTCTCTTCTGTTCTTTATCCACTTCCTCGTGCCTCATTATTTTCTGTGTTGATGGTTTCCGGAGGGACTTTTGTTCCAGTGTGGTTCTACTGATGCTCGTCTGCAAGCGCCTCAAGATACAGTTCCCAAGAACAGTTATCATCTTACAGGACACACCTTTCATATTCCAAGACTTTTGCAGGTTTTTTAACAGTTTTTTCAACCAATTTGCAAATTGCAATTCAACACTTTGTCGACACACATTTTGCACCCTGTTCTCTACATGAGACACAGGAATCTGAATTAACCAATTGAAAACCAACCTATTTTTAGGCCTCTGCTCGAAAATTGCCTACCCAAACTAAAAAGCGTGTATCTCTGCAATCACTAGGGCTATTTGAATATGTTTGGTGTTATAATAAAAAGCTACACATGTGAGATTTTGTTCAGATGTGTAAATATCAGTCTGTATGTTACTGGTTAAGAGTAAATGAAGATGACACACAGCAAAAATGAGAAGGTTTCAGGTCCGCCTAGAAAAAAAGCACTTTCAGGATGATTATTTCTTTGAAATGATGCAGCTGTAAGCTCTAAAGTCTCCCAAATCATAGCACAATATGCGAACATTCTCTCTGCAAAGGTTGACTATGATTAAGTGAAGCAGAGCCAAGTTAGAGAGGGTTTCAGTACAGAGAAATTCAGACGAGGCCTCAACAATTTGCATTGGGGCACATTTGTGACATTTAAATGTTCTCATGTACCAAACCATATATTTCACTTGTATGTTCCTTATGTTGTTCAATACATCCAAATACAGCAGTTTGGGGCTTCTTTTCATAAAACAAGTGTTATGATTTACAGTTTTATATATCAATCGCTCAGTCTTCCCCCCCCTAGAGGGGATTGGTTAAGTTTCTTGGTGGCCATTTCAAAGCACTCATTCAAATTGACAATGTACCAATTGGTCAATACGCATGTCACCTGCCAAACACACAACTGCTTAATTGTCTCATCAATCAGGATGCAGCAATTGAAAACGATGTGTGCCATATGGTGCCATACCTTATTGTATAGTTTTGAAACACGTGTTTCTTTTTGCAAAAGATCTGAGGTGTTTGGCTTCGTCCAGGACTTCATTGTTCTTACTTGAGACTTTGCCTGATATATTTTATGTATTATAAATATATTTGTATGTACTTTATCTCAGTGCAGAGCACATTACACTTGTATGACTTAAAACTTAAAATGCATCCTATTTTCTATCATAACAATGGATCAAATGACTGTATGTGGTGTTAGGTGGGTCACTGGCTGGTGAGCATAGTGGAGCATTAAGCGGCTGAAGAGAGACATATTTTCTCAGTTGGTGGAGACTCCTATGTGAGCTAAAAGGACGAAACATATTAGGGGTGTAACTGTACACTGGGGTCACTGTTACTTTCCCAAAATGCAACAGGTCAGGACAGACGATAAAACTGAAAAGCATCTCTTATGCTACGGAACTTAAAATACAAACAAAGTTTGCCTTGTAAACTGACACTGGCCAAGTCGGTCACTAGAAATTGGTCAAGGTAAAATATAATGTCCACCCGACATAACTATTGCTTCAGTAAAGTGACTGCAGTTCTGAATGACAGCTACCTATAGACAAGTTAAACTGAGACAAAAGGGCTCACTGCAATGCATCTAATCCCATTTCAAAGAACACAAAAGCTTCAGAAAATATTGGAAACAGCTTATTTTTTGCATTGCATCTTTTTACAAGAACAAACACAAAGAAAAGTAGAATTACAGTCCAGTAATCAATACAATATGTTGGTGCACTTTTCTTTCAACCACTCAAAGCTCTTTATAACTACATGTAGCCATTCATACCCATTCATACACCACAGGAGGAGCCTGCAGGAGCAATTTGGGGTAAGTGTCTTGCCCAAGAACCCATCGACATGGACTATTTGACTGTTAAAGTCATTTCACAACAGGTAAATAAACGTCCTCAGAAAGTTTGGATGTTGTGTTTTTTTTAAGATCAAAAGGCTTCTGGACAAAATTATAATCCATGAACAGTGTAACACAAAGTAATATAGGACACTTTGTTTAAAACAGACAAGGATCAACATACTATAATAACAGGTACCTTTTAATATAGTGAATGGACCCCATTTCCCCGTGACTATTGGAGACGACAGTCTCTGTAATTGATCCAGCTTTGAGGGAGAAGGCTGCAGCCAGCAGCAGCTAAACAGGCTGCAATCTGATAATATCGCAGGAATATAGCACTCAATGTACATCCACTCAAGATGTTTGTTGATGCCACTGGCGGGCTCAGTTTGTTATTCTACGCGACATTATGGAAAGACTGTCGGTCAAGGAGAAGTCTGGTTATGGCAGTTTGTTGACAATGGCCGCCCATATTTATTTGAGCCAGAGAATACGGATGAAGAGCGCCACAAAGGGTTACATCCATTTTTTTTTTAAATACACTCTCCACATGAAGTGAGGTGTAGGCAACAAAACAACTGAGTTTACAAAAAGAGAGTGTTTCCCCCAACCTTTGCAGCTTCTGTTGAACTAACTCCAACAGGAGCAATTGGTTTCTCCAGAAGCAATTGGTTTGTAGACGGTTTTCAAATTGTCATTCAATAAGTGACAATAACAAATATTGATTATAGGAGCTTTAAAATAAGAACATCATCAGAACAAACAAAAGACCCTTGAAAAAAATAGTAATCCCTTCAAAAAAAGCTCAGGTGAGGTTTCATCAGCTATGGATAAGTTCCCACCTGACCTCTGAACGTCCCTCTTGTTTTTGGCCCCTTCATATTTAATATCAGGCTGCCCCACAAAAGCTTCAAGCTGCATTATTTATTTGAGGCACTGCACAGGAACACACACTGGCCTTGCTTTTGCTGAGTGTGGACCATTTTTGCACAAAGATACATTTTTACCTTTTTAAAATGCCATATCTCACAGCATCACCCTTGAAATGGTGGCTGAAGCCTGAACAACAATTAAGAGAACTGATCTGATCTACTATGCACAACTTTATCAAATTCCAAAGACCAAAAAGTCAAGTTGATCAAGTGGATCATCTCTTCCTGACAACATCAACGTATAACATTAAGGTCACCAAAAAGGACAACAGAGAGATAGAGGAAAATGTGGTCGGAGGCTCAGGTTTCTTCTGGTGTGGATCCATCCTGAGTGCCCTGTTTGACGTCTCCGGTCAGGAGTATGAATGATGTAGTCGGTGTCGTTCACTTTTCTTCTCAATACATACGGGCCGTGCACTAAGTGAGGCCTAGGTGTAGGCATCAGCACTAACACTATCACCATGACCTTTTGTCGTAGTGCGGTTTCCTTTTCCTCTGGGAGGAGGAGAGAATCTTTTTGGCGAAAGAGCAAGCATCTTGGAGACACTCCCGGAACTGTGTAAAAGAATCAAGTACATTGGTTTGATGACAGGAATTGTTCCTTCAGCACTTTCAATGGTCCGCGTACCCTCTGGCCAAACACCAGATCAGCTGAGCTGAAACCTGGAGATTCCTGCTTCGCTTCACCGGCAGCAAAGAGTAAGAAAGGCAGACTTCAAGTCTCAAGGCACTATTTACGCATCTTTGTCTGATGCCATCGCTCTCACCTTGTGATTGCTGGTAGTATGGACTGGAGACAACATGCTCAATACACTGTAAAATGTAATAGTGGTCCAGACTTACATTAAATTAGTTTACTTTACTCGTCTATCAAAAATATCACTTCTTACTAGTGTTTTACCAAGTAACAGTTACTTGCAGGTCAAAAATAACTGATTTACGACTGAGCATGTGCAGACGCCAACATTCAGTCCCCAGTACCCAGCATGCAGTTCGGAGGTGTAATTTTATAAATGTACGATTATTAGTGTCACCAACTGTTGTGTCGTGGTGTTTTGCGCTGTTAAAGAGTGTTAGTTGTGGGTTATTAATTGTTGTTATAAAGTTTTAGCAATGACTAAAGTTAAAACCATGACTAAAGTTATAACCCTGACACATGTTGCTGCCTGCCGAAGAGCGACAACAGTTGTTACGGCCGGCATGACGGTACATGAAAAATGCCGCACAGCCCTGATGTGTTAATGCTTGGCATGCACACAAAGTATATTTCACTTGAAATAACTTAGTTGTTTGAAATAGTAATTTGAAGTAGGCTATACTAGTCAGAAGTACATCTTGAGTAAAGTGTTAAGTACTCCTTACTCATTATTTTTAGTTATTTAAACTCAAGTATAAGTATACCACACTAAATAAACATGTGTTAGTACAACATACAATACATAGTCAACTTTACTTGATTTTTTTAAGGCAATCGGTTTGCAAGTTTTTTTGACTAGTGTACAGCAACGTCAAAGAACCCATAAGTTAACTTTGACTGGACAAGCACACGATGAAGTGGGGCAGGTATGTAGCCCATCCCAACGTAACGCACTATTGCACTGGCTTCAAAGGAGGTCTCAGTGGCAGAAGATCAGCTGGATTCTCATAATGTTGAGATTTTCAGACTCATTGAGGCAACACTACACACAAGCACCAAAAAAGACACAACTCGTGTAGGTAAACACCTCACTTCGAGGACAAAACTGATAATCGGCCATCGAAACCTAAAATGCCTTTTTCAAAAAAAAGATGTACACATGCACACTTTGTCAAAGCAGCAACAACACAGATATGCACTTTATACCAGACCCTTTGTACTTTTGTACTTGTATAGCACTTAGTCTTCCAACCACTCAAAGCTCTTTATAACTATGCAACCATTCATACACCACAGGAGGAGCCTGCAGGAACAATTTGTGGTAAGTGTCTTGCCCAAGGACACATCGACATGGACTAGCGGAGTCGGGGATCAAACCGCCGATCCTCTGATTGAAGGTCGTCTCTGATCTATCAATGAGCCAGAGTCGCTGGGATGGTGGATAGTTTGTTTTTAACCGTGTGTCCGGTTCCTGCCACGTCAACACATCCACATCACAAATAATGTCACTAGTTCCCTTTCTTCATGTCCTGGTCATTTTCCTCCTGCTGCTTTCTCTTCTTTCTCTCTTCCTATCGCTCGCACTGCCTTCATGTTTGCAGCGTTCTTACAAAAGAGGTGAGTTTACCTGAGGTCTGTTCGTAGTGCTTAGGCTCAGACTGATTCATGTTCAATTAGTGTGTTGCCAATTGCATGTATGTTTTGCATTTTAAATTGAAGTGTTGAAGATATTTCATTCTTCAAGTGTGTCTAATGTCAGAAAGTGTGTGTAGTGTCTATGTTATAGGATTGCGAACAAAGTGTAAAGCAGTGTTTAAGGTTACAAAAGTGAAGGTTTTGAGGTTGTCCGTAAATAACCGTACATACAGTCACACAGTCGCCAGGGAAGTGAATGTTGGCTTTGTCCATTTCTGCAAACCACGGATACGTTTTGCATTAACTCACAGCAAAGGACCATTATTGAAAGTTACATGGTATAGTAATATAAGATGGGAGAACGTAAAACGAATGGTGGTTGGGAGGGGTCGAACATACACAGAACCTTCACCCAGGAGACCATTATTCAATGTGTCTTTACTTGTTACCTACTGTTGTCATGCTTGTTATTTAACTTTGTTACATATATCCTGTCGCTTGCAGGAAAGCACAATGACAATGTTTTTTCTTGATTAGTAATAGTATGTAAGTAATATACATCTCAGTAATTAAAAGTAATATTTGGCTTTCATTAACTGAACATGGATTTTTATCACAATAATACAATTAATTGACGGCGAAAAGCAGAATACTTGCAGTTATTGAATATTGGCATGATCACATTACAAATCAATACTTGTATTTTAACGACAGTAATTGACGGTAACTAGGCAGTTTTCATTGCACTGCACTTACCTTGTGAAAATCCAATGTAACACATGAGTACTCGTTCAAAGTGGACAGGTGAACTGGACTGTGCCATTCTGAAATAAATTCTCTTGAAATGCCACAGTTAAACCTTCAGTGGGATACGAGCACTATAATTCATTGTTCGCAATGATGCTGTAAAAAACAAACATTGTTTTTTAGATCACAGTTGGTTTATGCCAAGGGCAAGAACAGGAAGCAGAGCACCTTGGGAAATGCACGTGTATTCTCTGTGGGAAGCGCTCTGGCTTTCAGTGTTGGTGGATGAAAGAACATGAGACCAGAGACAGCAGAGCCTGCAACAAAGACATTTGTATCAAGAATGATAATTACTCATCACAAAAATGTTACATAAGGACAACCTGACACTGTGGATCACATTAATTTACCAAACAAACGTGTCACTTTCTAACCTGAGCTATCTGAACTATAATATTTCGCTTTATACTTAGTACATTTGTCTTATTTTGGTTTGCTCAATCATGTTTTGTTTTTTAAAATCACATCAATAGCAATAAATGATTGTTACCCAGGGACTGCTTGAAACATGCTAGCTTTTAGTTGTACTATTATGTATTTAACTATTATTTCACTTGATTTATTTCAATGAAACGCCACTTGGACACATTATGAATAACATCAAGAAGAGAATGCCGCACAAACGGCCTCATGTAAAACCCCTCTTAACAGCGGGGCACGGTTTTAGGAAGAGACTCCGCTGCAGGACGTCCTTCCTGCCAGCTGCCATCTCATCGTGCAACCACTGCCCTCTGGTCAGGACGGGGGTCAGGAGGTGAAGCCTCATGCGTCTCCTCTGACGTTAAAAAGGAAGTCTCATTGCATGTCAAAAGCTACGGAAAATATGGTAATTTTGTTATACAAATTAGAAACAGTAACGGGATTAGCACTGCACGGAAGAGGCACACGGTTAGTTAAAGTTGTAATAACTTTGTATGTTTTATTATAATATACTGAATCTTATTATGTAAAAGTGTTGGAATAAATGTTAAATATTTAACTGCAAAGTAGTAATGCGTGATACCTTTTTGTGCGTTGAATCATACGGGGATGTTTGCTGAAATTGATTCGATGGCCTACCAAAAAAAAATTGCCACCAGCTGCCACTGCCCCCAGGCTTGGCTGTTTAATTTGGTATCAAGCATTACTATATTTGTTCAATATATAATTGTACCGTTTGTCCAAAGACCTGTACAGAGACCTGTGGACTAGTAAATACACCCCACGCGGGGTGATGGGTTATTATAAGGGAAGGAATTAATAAAAAGAGATTTTCAAGATTTCAATCATCAATAAATCAATGACTTTATATAGAATGCATTTCTTAACGCCTGGATGTCATGAATTGTCTGTGTCGGATTCATCTCGCTTTTGCAGCCATCAAGAGCACTTTTCCGTTGTATGCTAATGAGGCTATCAATGGCAAATTAGAGAGGAGTAGCTAAGTGCTCTGTAACTATTCTGCTGCAGATCAACTGTCTGCAATCGTGCACTTGCATGCAGCTCATTATGAGCCCGCAGTAAACAAAACACTTGACGCCATGTTAATAACAGCAATGACTAACTCTAGGTTTTTTTTTTAATCACATCGTCCCCCCTGTCTCCTTATGTTTCATGCCACTCACTGCTGTCAGATAAGACAGCACTTGGTTTCACAGTTGTCTGCAATGTTTCTGCTTCTCACACAAAATGAAACACGTGTTCCAACTCACAGATATCTGCAGTTAGCGTGCCAAAGAAATGAGTTCTCCGGAGGCGTGCGACTGCTCGGGGGGGTCATGGTTTAGAGCTGTTGGCAGCATTAGAAAAGCATAAATATATACATGTTGCAGATCAGTTGGAGGCAATATCAACGTACACGGAACGGAGCAAATGCAAATTCTTTGCCAATACTGGGTCTATCTTTACAACACAATAATGGAAATGGAAATGCATTTATCTGTTCCGGGCCTGCTGTACATTTAAGTTAATGGATAGAAGTTATGGACAAAAACATTGAGTTATTTCAATTGGATGTCATTGGAGAAGAGCGAGGGTGTGATGAAGGGTCTTCGTCATGAAGAGGCAGCAGCAGCAGCTGTGGAGGTTGTGGAGTAGAAGCTTCCGTTTCCCCTTAAATGCATTTGACTCTGTATGACTCCCTCCTTTCAGTCTGACATGACTCTGTGACACTCGAAGTCTATGGGCAGAGGAGGTCATTTTTATTTTGCTCTGCTCCCTCAGATGCTTCAAAAATATAAAAACTGAAGCCAAAACCTGCAAAATATATCACGTCAATCGGGCTCAACATGGTCTCTATGATCTTCTGTATTGAAATGATTATTGATCAAATTATTAACAAGAACCAGAGGTCTTGACATCAGTGTGTTGTTAATTCATTCTTGTTATTTCATGCATAACAATCAACCTACTTTGAACGATACAGTCTTAAGCCGCGTTATTCATGAGGTGATCAGTGCTTTGACTCAACGTCTGTCCCTGTCTCTACTAGAGGAGGTTTGAGAGGACACACCATAGGGTTAAACTAATAGATATGTCAATGAAACTTCCCCAGCGGATTATTGACACAATCATCTTTTAAATTTAAAGTTTTCAGAAATGTTGTGCAAGTAAGGTATTATTTTATTGTATATATTCTAAAATGCAGACATTTTCAGTCCGGGAATCTATATCTAATTTTTTGTTTTAAATACTGTCGGTATTCAAAATCAAATGTCTGCCATGTTTTTAGGAATAGAAAATAAAATAAATCAGGATGTGAATGATATATGAACAAACTAGAACGTTTGATGTTTGTAAGAGTTTCTGAAGTGGAGTTTTCCTTGAAAGGAATGTTTTGTGAATTTTTGTGAAATCAGTTAGTTTTGTTTACTGCTGATAAATGTGAGCCGAAATAACCCCGTGTGGAAGATGCTGTTCCTCTACTGTCATGATGTGGGTTTGTCTTGTTTCCTGTTTTATTTTGAAGTCCTTGTCTTGTGTGTCCTCTGTGTTCCCTGCACTTCCTGCCCCTGTGATTATCTGTTGATTGTCTGTCCTGGTCCCTGATTGTTTCCTGCTGTGTCCAATCCCCTTTTATTTAAACCCTGTTTGTCCCATTGTCGGGTCGTACTGTGTGTTACCTGTGTTTTAACTGTGTGTAGACCGTTTGGTTGTCCTGTCAGATCCCAGTTTTTGATTCCTGTTCAAGTTCTGTTTTTGATTCCTGTTTCATTCCTCTGCCTTTTTTGACTCTATTTTGAAGCCTGTTTTTGGAGAATAAATTGACTTTGAAAAGTTGTTGGCATTTTGGATCCTCGCTGCATAGCCACTCTTGACACCTACATATTAATGTTTACATTGCAGACCGACCCACCACAGTCTTCTTCACATTAATGCCTGACATTATGTGCACTGACAGCATCCAGACAGGTGAGCGTCTTCACTGGGAGATCCAGATAGATTTTCACTTTGCTTCACAGCCGTCCCATAACTTGACATACACAGGGGCACTTATGTTATGGAGGCTACTGCTACTGCTGCAATGTCTTCCACATCCTTGTGCCATGCCAGTTAATCCCTGTTTGAATATACATTTCTTAATCTACTTAGTGTTACACATTTTTATTCTCTCTTTTTACAAATCGTACCTTTTGTTTGGTTATCTGACAGATTAGTGTCAAGTTAAAACAATACATTTTCAATTGTGATTGTGTTTGATGTTACTAGACCTAAACACATGTGACTTCATTTAACAATAAATATTAGTTGATGAAGTAAGGTTTGTAGTTAACTTCAGAAAGGCTGTGATGCTAGACTGATTTAGAAATAAATAAACGTTAATCAACAAGTTAGAGTCCGTTGAAAATCATCTTTGAATTTTCGTCGTCTTATTATTCTTCCATCTTGAATAAAACCTCGGATCTATGATATGCAAGGCTTTATTTTCAGTTTTTACATTGACTATGTGCTGAATACAGAGTAGAGACTTGATGCAACGTTGAAGAGTAATGGACGGACTTCATCTAAAAAAGGAAAGAATACTGTAGTATACTGCAAGAATTGACAGTAGTACATTTTGTATTCTTCCAAGGCGTCAACTTTCACGATATTTAACGTTACGAAGAACAGTATATTACTGTTCAGAAATTGAACAAAAAATATTTTTACCACAATTTGTTACATCTATCTGTACCTTCAGATGACGTAAAACACAGATGTAAGGAGTAAGAATCCTTACTTACTCCTTACAGCGTCGTACTTGGTATCAATTTGCAGCTGAAATAGCACAGAGTTCAAATATGGAAGAATTAAATCAACTCTTTAAGTAATAAATATGAATTCAGTAAGATACGCTTAAATTAAATACTCAAGATAGTTGTAAAGATGGGAGTGGTTTTGCTGTTCCAGGCATAAAACTGCAGCCCTTTTCCTATTTTAAATGATGTAATATGTACTAATGGTTAAACCGGGTACAATCATTCTTTTGTACTAATGCATGGGTTATTTATAATTGTCAAATATCTTGATATTAGTTAATTATTATGTATTTAATCTGCTGCTACGCTAAATGCGCTTATCAAGTCCTCCAACCAATCAAAGCTCTTTAACTCAACTGGTCATCATTCACTCACACTGATGGGAGGAGCTACATGCATGATGCCACCTGCCCATCAGGAACACAGGAAGTGTCTTGGCCATTGGCACATGGACATGGACTACCGGAGCCGTGGGATTGAACCACCGATTATTTGACCGAAGGACGACTCTGCTCTACCACTGATCCTCGGTCGCTACACAACACAGGTTTTTCCGAGGGTCTGCCACAGGAAAAAAAAATTGTCAATATTGCCAAACCTTCTCACTGTGGTTTGATGAAATTGAAGTTTACCAATAATGAGAGAGTGAAGACAGAGTGAAGCACTCTGAAAGCTCCAGGAGTCCATGAGGGGAAGCCAACGAAATAGAACACAGCTTAATGTTCCTTTCTATTTATATATTCAGCAGATAGCCACATGCTTCATTTAATACACATGGAATAACTTTTTCTCCTTCTGTCAAGGAGCTTCACCAGAGATTTCATCCAATCCCCCAATGAATCAACTCCAACCAGTAGGAGTGGGCAGTGCAGCAACACAAACGTGACTCTTGACTGGCTTCAACTGAAGCACCCGTCCCAGCTGGGACCTCCACTATCGAGGATTAATACTCTGGCTCAGCAGTGGTGGGTGAGTGCTTTTCCTCCTGCGCCACACCGATGCCCCTCCAACAGTCCCTGCATGAGAGTCCTTTAATGATAGCGCGTCCACTTCTTGTAAATTTCCTGTTCTACAAAATCCAGCACTCCACAGAGGTTTGAAACATGGTGCAGCGCTTTTCAATCTGATTTTGTTTCTCCCCTATGTAGGAACTAACTTCAACAGCAAGAGCCTTCGTTAAATGTGATGGAAATGTATTGAAGAAAAATCCAAACGTTTCACTGTAACCTAAAAGGAACATATGTTACAAATCCTGCAGTCTCCTCCACTGCGTGGGAGATGCTTAGCATTGAAAAGGCTAGCGAAGCAGCTGTGCTCTGAGATGAGGGATTAAAGATGTGCATTCACCAACCAGTCACTTTTTTCCAGTCTTTTCTCCAAACGTACTGTAAGACAGCACATCTGAGTCTCTCCTCTGAGTTTTCTATCTAGTGCATCTTTTGGTGCGATGTCTTCTTACTCCCACTATGATCCTGTTTACACCCGGCATGAACGGGCTTCTGGGACGACGGCTCTAAATACAACTGTAGACGAGTGTGAGCCCATCACTCTGGTAGTTTAACAATGTGGCCAGGGACGCATTCGACCACATGACTTTAGTATGCGTCCAGACAAGGTCGTAACAGGGAAATGGGTCACAGCTCTCCTTTAGCTCAGATTTCTTTCTCACCTCCAGTGGGTTCTCACATCTCGTAAGCGGTTGTAGTCGAGAGTTATGCGCTGTGCTTATACTTATAAATGTGATGAACGAACACAGAGGCTCTGTAGTCTGAACCGAGACGGAAAACTCTGTATCGCTCCCGAATTGTCAACGGCAAATTACAGCTTCACACTTTCCATTTTTCACAACAAAAGCCTCAGAAATATATACGTTGAGTCCCTACTTACCAGCGGGAACTTAACCCTTTAGAACCCGGACCCATTTCTCCTTCAAGGAAAATTATGGAGGACATAATGCAGACTAAATAGACCACGTAGAACACATTTCTGACATTGTTTTCAAAATAGTATTAAATATTTGAAATGTTACATATATTACTTACAACATGATTTTTAGATTTTTGTTTGTTTTAATATGCTTTGGACTGAACAATATAATATGTTATTTAAATATTATTGAATCAGCCAAATTAACTGAGCAGATCATAATTATTTTTCGTATTGTGCCTATATGTCACACTGGGTTCTTCGTGACATTTTTAGGTTAACGTCCCGATGTGACGTATGTGTCACAATGATTTTGATCTGATTTGTTTTATATCAGTTTCTTCAAGAAATGTGCTCACAGCAGGTTCAAAACATTAAAGGACAATAAATTAAGCATTGTAATTCTTAAAATGGGTACCGTAAAAGTCTGATTACGAGCCGCTACTAGCTTCGGTCAGTGTCCCCGTTAGCTCCCCGCTGTAGCCAGCTGGGGCTCCTGCTAGCCCTCCGTCACTTCCCCGCTGACTTCCGCTAGCTCTCCGCTAACTTCCGCTAGCTCCCCAAAAACCATCGAAGGTGGCGGGATCAGGCTCGACATCCGACTTTGGCAGAGGGGACGTGGGCAGCAGCAGCAGCAGAGGCCGGTAGCAGCAGCAGCGCTAGCTAGCACTGCTGCTAGCACTGCTGCTGCTAGCTTGCTACAGCGGGGACACTGACAGGAGGTAGGAGCGGCTTGTAACCCGACTTTTACGGTAAATATTACCTTTAACAATGGAAAAACAAGCTTTTTAAGTTTAGCATTTTATTCAGATCTGGCACAACCTGGATCAGCCATTTTGGAAAGGTTGTTATGGGAACACAAAATCACATGACCCCGTCACATGACCCACCAAGATGTTCAGTAGGTGTCACTTTTGGGATTTAAAATCATGAAGCTGGACATGGAACTTTCCAGAACACTTAAAGGACGTATGACGCCTGTGTCAACGTGGGTCCTTATGGGTTCAATTCACCGACAGCATTTCCCTACGAGGCAACAAAAAGAATATAGCAACTTTGCCTACATTGTCTCAAAATGCCCGTAGAGATATGTATTGTGTGTGTCAAACATTTTGGGTGATTTGGATTTCTTCCTTTTTTAATATCTGGCATACACGGGCACCGGAAGTGAGATCCGACCACAAGTAGTCACTGGAGACGCATGTGAGTCATGTTGTTACCTGAGGACTCAGAGATGTCCACTTGGGATCGGATCACCCAAGACGCATGTCGATGCCGGCTCTGAAGGGTCCGAGGATGCACCAATCGGATGTTGGCTCGTTACTGCCCCCTGTGGATGAAATGCAGAAACACAATTCTATTCTAACTATGGGGAGCATCTGGGATTGTCTGTACACTGCAAAAAAAGGAATTTCAAGAAAGTAAAAAAAGCCTTGTATCAAGAAAATAAGTCATATTTGCCCAAAAAAATAATATTAATCTTGTCAAGCATGTTTTGATTAGAACAAATATCTAATTTTAGGAAAGTATGCCTTACCTTTTCTTGATTTTTGGCTTATTTTAAGAAATCTTGTCAAGCAAAAAAATCTGCCAATGGGGTAAGTTTGTTTTGCTTTGATATAGGATGATTTCATTGAATATAAGAATGTTTTGCGTCTTTCTAGAAGGGCTGTTTTTGCAGTGTAGCAGAAAGTGGAACACTTGTTTCATATTTGTTCTTTTAATAAAATATAATTTAGCATAAATTCTAACCAGCCTGTACAGTATGGGTACTTCTTAGCACAAAAATATACAACACTTCTGTGGCAGTGAATTTCTCCCAGGTTTTGAAAAATGAATCACAATTCAAATCCATTGACTTCACTGAAAATAGCAGCAGTGAGAACTTGAGGGCGAGTCTCATCACACATTGAGTGTCACCTCATTATGTTTCTTTCTGTCCAGCGGTGTTTCTGTTCCCCACACACGGACACATCCATGTGCTGTAGTTCACTTCCAGCTGTCACAACACTGCATCAAAATTCCTCATTAAAGCACAATCGGGACATGTCAGACGACACCAAGACATCACATCAAGGGGATGGGTTTTCAGAAGAATTGCCCCCAATCCCAGATCACCCTCTGCATTAATTAGGAGGCTTCTATTTATTTAGCCTTCATTGGAGAGCAATCCCGCATCATCTTTGTTAATCCTGCTCCAGTTCTGTCAGGGGGGCAGAGAAAGAGAAGCAGGGTTGTGGATTCAGAGCAGCCCCCCCCCCCAAAAAAAAACAGAGCTAGGACTGTTCAGGGGGGATCGACGGGAGCTTCAGCCAATGCCGGCTGAGCAGAGCTGCCCTCCCCCTCCTCACCCGCCCCAACCTTGCAGAGTGCTGGTCCCTCTGTGTGCTGTAGTACGTGGAAAGAGAGGGAGCTCGAATACTGCGTGAGGAAGTCAGCCTCTGTGTGTGTGTGCTGCCTGCTATTACTTACGCTGGATTTAAAGCATCTTCACTTCAACGCTGCAAGTGGTGGATGAATCCAAACTGACATCCAGGAAAAAGGCAGAGAGAGAGAGAGAGAAGGGTAGAGGAAAAAACAACAAAGTGGACAGCTCACTGAAGCTCTCTGTTGTAGGAAGATACACAAACAGAAGACAGTGTATAAAACAGTCGAGCAGATCAGAATCAGCTCTTTTTAGGAAGCATGTATAACTCGGTGTGTTTCATCATCCTGTCATGGGTGTTTGCTGCGCTTGTGTTCCCAGGTAAGACTTCTTCTTTTCCCCGGTCTCTGTTCTTCGGGAGTCTGTGTTTACGTTCCTTGTGTCTTGTCTGTGGCTCCTCAGCTCCTGTTGGCACAGAGTGGTGCACTGTGGAGACGTACTCTCTCTTTCTTTCTTCATCCGTCAGCGTGCCTCTGAGAGGCTGTTGGGACATCTGAAAGATGGGAGAAGTTGTGTTTTAAGTTCATGGAGAAGCTTCTTTTGTGATGGTTCAGTCATGCCAAGGGTTCTCCAACGCGGGATGAGAAGAAAAGGAAAAAGTTCCCTTCACCTCACACACTCGTCAACGTGTCTGTCTTCAGCAAGTTTGTATTAAACTGTAGAAATGACTCATTCAATCTTCAGTTCGAGTGGTTTCAAAATGCAGGGACAGCTAAAGCATCTTCTAAATCTCAGTATTGTCAATACAAACAATGTGTTTTACGCACTACGGTAAACATCTGTTTTTACTAGCTGACGCTTGAAAAATAAGAATATTGATCCCAACAGTGAAGCAGATATCGATAAATATGAAGACGCATTGGCCGTTATGAAGTAGTGTCAGCAACCAAGATGTGTTGATCAGTGCAGCGCTGTTTTAGCATTGTGTATCGACCCGTGTGTGTACAGCCTGCATTGCCCTTTGACCTTTGGGCTGCTCTTCCTCACACAGAGGGGAAGACACCTCAGAGCCTGATTCCTCACATCATTTCTGAAAATGCAAATATGTGCCCAAAGCACTTGAAGTGAGAGAAATAAGATTTCTCCCCTCACAGGGATTACGTGAAGGAGATTATGTGAAGGAGTCTGACGGGGGAGGATGTGAGGCATTTACCTGTACCGTGTGTTCTGCAGACTCAGGTTCCAAGAGCTGCAAACCATTCTGTGAGGGACCTGTAAGCCTCTCTTTAACCTTCAAAACTGAAATACATGTCATGTGATCACTATGTGTTTAAAGATGGTATGTCCAATTAGTCATCATCATGTAATTTAGTTTGCACGAGAGAAAGTCGGCCACAGTTTTAGATGATTCACTTGTATCACAAAACACCTGCGTTTCAGAGGTTGGAAGCGTTCCACATTGGCTACATTACGTCCGTGGCGGTCTTGAAAATCTCACAAATGGCTGAGCGGTCTCACACCAGGCTGGATGGAGGAGGACAGACCGGCTCTGGTGCCTCGTAGTTGTTGCGGCGCTGATGAATTTGGCAGGTTGCATTCAGGGGAGCTTCTTTCTCTCAAAGCCAGAGTCTCAGACTTTTGATGTCGTCAGGTGTAAAGTTAGGAACTGAAAGGGAGACTGATTTTGTGGACACAGAATGTTTTTTTCAAATGTTCTTGTTTATACCCAAATGTGCTGTATATAATTCTTCTCAGTTGTGAAACAGAACATGTACCGGCACATTCCCCTGGGGGCTCTCGGTGCCATCGATGGACCGCAGTAGTACACGCAAATGTGTCCCACTTTATTTCCTGTTGCAGGGAATGAGAACGGCAGGAAGTAAACACAGAGCCAAGCTGTTGTCTAGCAATGAAACTCAGTTGAAACAGAACATCTTTCCCAATTCATGGTTTTTGGAGAGGTTCCAGATTTTGTACCCGATGAATTTGGATTTGGAATTGTGGGAAAGAGAGATGTTCATGTAATGTTTTTGGACTGTCTTAGACCACCAGAAACACCAGCACGGCTTTTTAAAATGTGTGTAGTTCCTCTTTAACTCCGGCTCAGATCAGTGGCTTGTCAATCAACCTGAGACGGTGAACAGGAGGGCCTCGTCTCCATCAGGTTGCGGTCATTACTGAGTCTGCACAGTGTTTGATGTTCTGACTGGGAAACAAAGAAACTTTTCCCCAAACAAAAGTTCGGAACGACCTTCCTTATTACTCCGTGAGGAAAGTAATTAGTAACACTACTCGTCTTGGTTTCGCATTGTAAACCATAATAATTGCGCAAGGCTCAAGCTCTCTGGTTATCTTGTTGCCTTGTTATTAATGCCCGACAACAAACGCACATCATTTAATGTGAAACCCTCATCAAATCCCCAACAGATGGCATGAGCAAAAGTCATTTGGCAGATCATAGGCCCTGCAAGGCAAACCAGAGTTTGGTTTAATTGAACATAAGACTGATTGCAAATGTGCTGTACGTTGGCTGGAACTCAAAGGGACGTGGTATGAAACGGAATATGTAGACAAACAGGAAAATACAAAAATAGAAAAAATTACAATCTGGCTGTTCAGCGGGGAATGAAACGTCTTGATATCGCTTGTTTTGTCGTCGGTTGTCCCTGTTGTCTCATGTGTTGCCCAATGTGGACCTCCTACAGTGCAGATTTACCTCAAACTGCACAGCATGTGAGTAGTGTATGTGTAGTTTACCAACTGTGATGCAAATATGTGTATTCATTATTCAGCGTTCTATGAATAACATGCACATGCTACAGTTGTAGTTGCTGCCAGGACCTTGGTGGTGCTGCTGTACGGAAGTCAACACCAATCAGCTTCAAGATGCCCGTTTGACTCCAACGTGTAGCATTAGCATCTTAGAAAATGTGTCCACCACTACCACCATCTTCACCACCAGAGATTACTGTGTTAAGAGGGCTGGTTACAAAAAGCAACAGGTTAAAGTGAGGATTGCTTTGTTTGTGTTATTGTCGCATTGAATGAACAGGTTATGTGAAATTCCGCACACCAAAATATTAGCTTGTTCCATTATCCAACTTGAAAAATGAAAAATCAAGAGCCAGAAACAGAGACAGCTCCCCTTCAAAGTAAAGGTTACGCGTCTTCATAGGTGTTTGCTTTAGCCATCAATTATGGAAAGTTAAATTAAAGAAACCAATAAATATTCTAAATCATTAACATAATATATAACTGTCATAAAACCATATTTCTATTTCACAATTGAACGTAAATAAATAATTAAAAACATAACTTTATTTAAACGTGTACTTTGACCTCATTAGCATTTTCAATACGACAGTCTTCCACATGGTGCAGTTATGGGAAAGTGACAGAAATATGGTTTTATTATATATTATGTTCATTATTTAGAATAATGATTTGTCTCTTTAATTTTTTCTTTCCATAAATTGATTGCTGGAGCAAAGACGTTTGAAAAAGCACAACCTTTACTTTGAAGGTGAGCTGTTTTTTAAGTTGGGTAATAGAATAAGCTGATGTCTTGGTGCCCAGAATTGCACATTACCTGTTCATTGCAACCACAACACAAGCAAAGCAATGAACAACGTTGAGGCAGCACCAGCTATCACACAAGGAACCCACATGCAGCAGAACACATTTATCAACACAAGTCGACCAATGAGATTATAGGTAATACCCTCAATCTGCATTGTTCCTTTATACAACCTTGATACATTATACTTTGTGCACGGACCATTACCGTTTGTGTAGTATGTGCTGCTCTGCTCACATTAAATATGTTATTTTCACACCACAACTCATGGATTCCTCTCAGTCGGGCTGCTCTTTCTTCCCTCTGCCTGATGCATGATGGCACAAAGTGGTCAGTTAGGGATTCTTTGCAAGAAGGAGAAGCATCATTCCAACAGAAAAAACCTAACCTGTTTCTTCAGAATTATAGCAGCAGTGCTCTTGTCAGGTAGTTATTATAGTTTTCTGCATGTTCTTGTGGAAAATGGAATAATTTAACATATAGTGCACAACAAATATCAAGCCTTATCTACCATGTTTTCCCCCCTCTCTATTTTCTTCCTCCAAGGAAGGGATTTGCTGAGTGTGCATGTTCTTTTTCAGTGCTGCGCTGCTTCACAGTCATACACATTCTGTACATACCTTCCCACCTGGGAGCTGCAGTTTATCTCACCCACTGCCTGAGCAGCTGCTCACCTGCCTTGCTCAAGGGCATCTTGTTGGTAGCTGTTGATAGCAAGGTGAAATACTTTGAAGTTTTAAAGTGGGATTCATCTAGTCATGAGGCAGTTGTGTGTGTGTGTGTGTTTGTGTGTGTTTTCCTCCGACAGGGGATGTATTTGCTGAATGACATGGCTTTCTGAATCATACACCCCGCTGTTGGTTTTGTTTATCTTCTGTTTATTGGGATTAATTGGACTGTCACTCTGTTTGTAGTTTGGAAACGAAGGCACAGCTTATACCGGCTCAGTGTCTGCAGCAGAGCGCCTGACCCCGATGACGTGTGAGTCCAGGCAGGTGGGGAAAGTTCCACAATATGCATTTGCATCAGCAAAACAAATATTGCAAGTTTAGATGTTCAAATTAATTACATTTGTAATTAATCTCTCGAGTGAATTGTTCTTTTGAAGTGAGCCTATCCAAATAAAAGCACTAGAACCGTCTCTTTTTCATTAGTCTGGGCAAAGTGTAATTATGAGGATGCTTGATGATTCCTGAGCACTAGCTCATTAATGTCGGCCCACTTATTGAGAATTGCTGAGTGTTGTATCTGTTTTGACACCCTTTGATAGAAAATACCTTAAAAAGAACTGCACATTTCTAAAGAATGACACATGAAATAGCTTTATCAGCTAATTTTTCTTTAATTTGTACCATTAAGGCGCACAATAGCTGTTTGCCTCTCAGCAGCGTTAACACTGAAGCCTGAATGCCGTTAGATTCTGGAGGTCTCGTCACTGTGAAAAATTAAACTATCTAATTATGCACAACTAACAAAGTGGTTATGAGGAGTACAGGGTATAATTAAAGGCCATAAATACACACTCAATGGACATTTACACATACACACTCATCATTGTTGTACATGTTTACAGTTTCTGGTAGTTTTATATCACCTTTTAGAGTACCAGAAAGAACAGTTATTTCCAATGTAACTCAATGATGATAACATAATATGTCCCTGTTAAATAGTGGCATCATATGTTTCTGCAAACTACAGATATTTTGATATTCCTTGTTTTTGCATTCAGTCTGATGAATTGACCTATAAATGAGCGAGGTGCAGAGAAAGTGATGTTGTATATTGAGCGACCATTGTTGAGTTACGTGGTATAATAACTCGTATATCAAGGAAAGTCCACTAAGTATGGGTGGGTCAAACAAACACAGGACTTTCACCCAGAAGACTGCTGTTCGTGTCCCAGTGAAACCAAAAGTAAACACAGATGCTACGTAACGTTGTTACGTGACGTTATGTAAGAAAGTCAAAGGCGGTTGTTATTTATTTGCGGTAGTTAACTTGGCTTCGCCGTGTTAGTTTTTTTTTATTTTAACACAAACAATTATCTCTTTTCTAACCTTAACCAAGTAGTTTTGTTCCCCAAACCAAACCAAATGTTTCCCAACGTTAACATGCAATCCCAATGCAAATTTGTTTCTGCTGACTGGGTTGTTTTTTGCGAACGTGCCAAAGATTTCCATATTCATTATTTCTGTCGACTGTAAACATGATGTGGATGTGTTAAAAAGGATGAAACAGAAACCATTGTTGCTGTATTACACATTATGATATGGATAACACCCCATTTTAATTTCCTGTTCGCTAATATTGGTTAAATGTTCTTTACTTTCAAGTCCAGCAGAATTAATACAATGTTTGTGGTTTTACACATAAAATGTGCAATGTGCCGATGCTGTTTAACATGATGCATTACATCAGTGAGGGTTTCACTTTGTCCCTGTAAGTGACTGAAGGTGAAGAAAGTTTTTGGAGACATAGTTACTTCTCACCCCCCAGAGTTGAGGTACATCTGTATTAAACAGTTTGTGATCAGTGTAGGAGCTCAAAGTCAAGTTCACAAAGACCCCAAAAACTTGCTAGTTCACGTTCATTCGTCTTAAAGTCTTAAAACCTGCACATATTTTGTTTTTAAGAATGGTGCATGCACATGATTCGAATGCACAGAACTGTGTCCGCAAGCAAAAAGGCATCCTCTCTAGAAATGCGGTCCTATGATCACGGGGCTACGACGAGCAACACGGCCTTGGAGGTGTGGATCGATTAGACCAGTGATTGTCAACCACTGTGCCGCGGCACACCAGTGTGCCGTGGGAAAATATCACTTATTCGGTCCAAAAAATATAATTTAGTTGCCGCAAATAATTTGCCATTGCTGAGCCTGCAATACAGTGGCTGGCCTAGTAATTGAATACTCTTCCATGCCAGTAGTTGTTGGTGTGCCGCGGGATTTATTTATTGTAGAAAATGTGCCGCGGCTCAAAAAAGGTTGAAAAACACTAGATTAGGCCGATCACCTCTCCGGCCAGTTGCCGTGAATACCAGAGCGTGATCCCGGTCATTCGTTCTCCCTTCTTTAAAAACATGAGCAGGGGTCACCGTTGCGTGCACAACACTCGTAGTAACATGCTGGTGTGATTCAACCCTTTTTTTAGATTTATAACAAAAGACTTGCATCGGTTTTATCTATCAAACAATCTGCTGCCCGGGGCAGACTCTTTCCCTCACTCTTAATTCCACCTCAATGCATGATGCCTCCCTCCAGGCTGCGCATTTATCAAACTGATAGCGGGTGAAGTTCTGGCCAAAACTCCCTCAACTTTTCTGATCTCTGTGTGACTCGTAAGGTAAAGCCTCCTCAGCTTCAGCCGATTGAGCCATTTATCATAATGACACGCCTACAGCCGACTAGGCGACATCACTGCTCGGTTCTGCCCATTGATCCCAAAGACTCAAAATGATGGATTGCAATTATATGCGAGTCAAATTGGTTGTGAAAATGAAGCTTTAGTTTATTAGCTGTTGATGATCGGTGTATGCATCCGCTTCTACTTAATATTTATGCCATCAAATGCCACTTATGCTAAATTGGGATTGTAAATCACGCTAACCGTAGTGCCCTTCATCACGCTGAAGGACTCTAGGGAGCTCCGTCTGAAAACAGTTGGAATCGCAGCACAGTAAAAGTTATTTTTTTTCTGCTGTTGTTTTCACTGAAATGTATGAAATGTCAACTTTTATGGCTTCATATTACTCACAGTTGACACAACTTATGTCTGAAAAGGAGATGGCAAGCGTGACGATTCATCACCTTGACTCCCTTCCTAGGGATCACATCAGTCATGCATCAACACATTTTGTCAGTATGAGTGAGCCAAGCTCTTCAAACTCCAGACATGTATCATGTGTGCTAAACTGTTTTAGCTGTTAACCCCAATGAAAGGCAAAGGCAAATCATGTTCTCGAGACGCAGCGAACCGATAAGTAGATCATTTATAGTATTTTAGTATATAAACAAAAATGAAATGTGAATTTACACCATAAATCCTCATATATTTATTGTTTCTGCTCCCAGCCTTCAGATGAGTACAGATTTAAAGCCCTCTGAGCCAAATTTGTAATTTGAGAGTTTCTCAAAATGTTACTCAAAAACCTGTAACCAAGTCAGAAAACACATAATGTCTTGGGACGTGGGACATTGGGGTATTGTCTGGAATGCTTTACAATAAAACAACCATTGACAGTGAGTCACTACTTACACACAGCCATGGCATTGTAATAATAGTGAACGCGGGCTAACTGTCAATGGAGGGGATACATTTGTGACTTGGTGTCAGTGAACAGCGTTGGTGTCTAAATGAGAGCATCGCAGTCTTTGAATGGAAGTAATAGATGAATAGGCGACGGATGGCACAAGCAAGAACAAGCATTCAAGTGTAAAGGGCTGCAGGGGCGCAGTGCCAGAATCCAATTGGTTTAGAAGGTATTGGTTCTACAGTGTGGCAGTATTCCTGTTGCATACAAATGTGCTCAGCTTCATCTCGGGCTGTTTTCATACAGAACAAACCTTCATTGACTCATTTATCCATTATGTACTGAAACAAATGGGTCATAGCACAGGGACATCAGTGTGCCAATGGCTCCTTTCTGCTGCAACAAGCTCCATGGATTTACTGAATTGTAGAAGTCATTTGTTAATTTGAGGTTTGGGATTTAAACTTTTAAGTTAACATTAACATTAATACTATGCTTCAGTGCTGCATTGGAGGGATAGTAGTGACATTATTGTAATGGTAATGTGAAGGCCTTCTTATTGGGATAAATACCATCAGGTCCTTCAGGGATTTCCTGAATGTTTTTTAGTTTAATGAATGTCTGATTTTTTTTTGCTTTGCTTGGTTTATCCAAATAAAAAGAAAATGGCATACAGCCTATTTTGGTATAAATATCAGCCTATTATTAATACTGTTAATAGCATTTTGAAAATAACTGCTTTCAATAAATCTCCTCAGCCTGCATGATTGAGTCACCATGTAGATTAAGTTGCACTACCGGATCAGCATCGTGGCTGAATAACAGCAACATAAGGCTACTGTTTCAAAATCAAAATACATTTGCTAATCAGAGAATTCGGCTCAGCGATATCAACGTGTATCTCGGCCAATCATGTTGTGGTTTTTACTACATGTCTATAGATACATAAAGCTCAAACAGAAGGGGATCAATGAGCTAGAAAAAACAACAACATGATGTCAATTAATGAAACAATCAGATTCAACAAAGTAAATTATTGCAATTACCTTTAGTTTTAATATAATACAGCAGTGGCTTGTGTTGGAATGAAGCCAAAGCAGTGCTGTTGAAGCAGGCCATCAGATCAAGCCACAAGTCTCTTCTTGTCTCCTGCTATTGATTCGGTTATGTACTCCATGCTTGTAAATAACATTCATTGCCGTAATGAACTACTTGAAAATGTTTGGCCTTTGGCTACTTCCAACAGTTTGCTCTGATGGAGTACTCGTGCTCACTGATCCAGTCGGTTGCCCAGCATTATCAAGAGCCAACGGGACGTCAGTGTATTAAAGTAGAGCTACAGCTGATTAAGTCTCTGTAGCTGCACTAGTCAATATGTGCATGAAGAATGCATCAAATGACATGGTCGTTTATTGTGATGAATCCCCAAAGTATAATCTGCATCTCTGCAGTTTCCATCGGGCCGACAGAGTTCATTAGCCTCTTTTATCCCACTGCACTTCACTGTTTTGGGTCTCATCAGTTTCCTACTGCAGCAGGCTGCAGTATATACATATATTACTCTTAGTATCCACTGTTCACGTCCTGTCCAGCAGCACCACACTGCAGACAGACACAGTTAGCAACTAGCTGGTGGATAGAATGGAGCTCAGGTGCTCAGGGGTTGATCTAAGCCTCTTTACACATATATGTCTTTTAGACTAAGGCTACGTTCAGACTGCAAATCTAATTAATAGATTAGAATATGTTCTTTTGAATGTATTGAGTGTGTCTTCAATAGATACATTATATAATTTAACACCGGAACACAAGGTTGATGCAAATGTGCTCTATACCAATAATATATAAATGTATAATGAACCCCTGACTTTCCCTCTAAAGCCACCATGAGGTTGACATCTCAACAACATCTAGATTGCTTACCACTACACTTGGCAGACATACCCTGCACGGCGTTAGGGTAATATCACGGGAGCCAATCAGAGGCAGACTAGGGTGGGTCATGCGTTTTCCATGTAGAACAAAAGATGACCTCATTCTGCATGATTATTAGTTATCTGCTTCTGTATTTTTGGAGCAATGGGATTTTGTTTAAAGATAACAGGCAGTTGGACAAATGGACTAAGATGGAGAACAGTGAAAGGTGGTGGTTAACACCGCCTGCTAAGTACTTTTTAGTGTGACCGTGTTAGCGCACTTATGTAAGCAATGAGCCCAAAGCACTGCTGTGCCGAGTACAGCTTCAGAGGGCTGCTAGCATGTCTGTGGATTCTGTGTCTAGCTTTCATGGACAATTCTTGAGATAACCAGTTCAGGGAGATTAATTTAATTGCATATTGTTACCTTCCTAAAATAATGGCCCAAGTCATTGTTACAGGTTTTTCAGAAAACACAAAAAACTTGACCAAATGTAACAGTGGTGCTCAAGCTGCCTCTAGACGCTGCACAACAGGCTTACTGTAACACCGGTCAAAGTATGTTATGATTACTAATATTATGTTCGATTGAGATTTCCATTGACAAAAATACTTGCAAAAATGCTAACTAAATTGCTAGCTTAAATGCTAGCTTCAAAAGGCCATCTTGAAAAGCTTGTAAAATTGCCTAAGTCAGATTGTTTTTTGACTTAGGCAAAATAAAATGGCCCAAGTCACACTCTTGACATAGTCCGTTATACTAGAGGGTCAAATGATCGATTAAACTGAGGATGTAGGAGATTTTATCATAGGTGGCCAGTATCATGAGGACATGATTTAGGGCAAGACAATCATTTTAGTCAAACTGGACAGAATGGCACACTGCTTTGGTCAATTTGGGATCAATCAGTTCATATCTCATAATCATGAGGAAATAGTTTCTCAATCAGTCACAAAAGCAGGGCTTTTAAGTTTGTCCCAGCAGCAAATCATAAATGCGTCTGTATGTGGCCTTGCACGCTTGAGTTGTAGAACACAAAGTCAACCCCCTGCCATACGACCTCACTAATCAGCCAGGTCCGAAGCCTGGTACTGTATCTAGGCCAGTGAGTGTTGGACTTGCCTACTAACACAGGGATGCTCACTCATGCTGCATTGTACAAAAGGAACTCTGTGCAACCTTCAAAAGAAACTCACTTCAGTTAAGTGCCAGGAGTGTGTTTCTGAATGGAATCACGGCGAGGTCATGGTACTGTTTACAGAAGTCCTGGAAGCTAGTCAACAAAACGACTGTAGAACCAGTACGCTGATAAGGAAAAGCAATCATTATTTTTAATGAATAAGTTATTATTTTAAAATGCTATTTGATTTGTTCTCTGCAAAGGTTGCATTCAGTTGTAAAACTCAGCTGTGTACTATTGGTGTGTGTTTGGAAATGGCAGTGACCGTTGTATGCACTTCCCTTGGGGGACTTAACCTATGTTCCATTGATGACTCAGGGGACACTCAACTTAAACCTCAAACCTTGTCTAAATATAGGCTTTATTCATAAAAACATAATCACATTTGTTCTGAAATTCCTGGTTATCATCTGGTCTGCTGGTGGGCTTAAATACCGATCATGAACAATATGATAGCAATATTCCAGGTATCATTTCAAAGGTTGACCATATTTTTTTTCCCTGGGTGTGTCTTTGTTCTGCTCTCAGTACTCAGCTCAAATATATGAATAAGTATGGAATATAACTTTCTATTAATCATTATTAATGAGTGGTAAATTGATAGTTTCTTAAACGTTGGTGAATGACACGTTAACAAACAATAATGAGCTTGTTAAACATATTCACTAATTATTAGAAAGGATGTAATATATTATATTTATTCATTAGATGGTGTAATATAACATACTCTTTTTATTAAGAAAATGTATGTTTCTAGAGTTTCTAGACTTTATTAAGTATTTAATAATTCATTACTAAAGGAGAACATGTGTGTAAACCTTCTATAAACATTGCATAGTAGATAACTATAACCATTGACAAAGTATTAACCAGCTGTTAAAATAATGTTCAATAACAACTAACAGTGTTAACTATCTGCATATATGTTTGTATATGCTTCCCAAAAATCATCTTTTTACATAATATTATATTCATCACTTGCACCTATATAATAGCACATACATATTATAGGATATAAAATGTTATAATGTATTCAATAATACATAAAATATCATAAATGATGGCATTAGAAATAATTACTAATATCATTTCAGAGTTTGTTAACAGTCCAATAACTATTATGTAAAGATTAATAAACTATCAATTTACCATTTGTTAATGCTTATTATAAAGTGTTACACATTTCTTTATCCAACCCCTAGTCTTGCCTGTACATTAGCATTTTCCTGTAAAAAATAATAATCCTTTGAAGCCGACAATGTGATGACACAGTGAAGCGGCACAGCCGAAGAATGTGTGAGTGAGAATCCAAAAGGTCAAGAACATCAACCTTTCCTGAGCCGAACAGAAATCTGAAAGAAACCGTCTTTGCTTCTGGTTGTGACCACGGCTTTGAGAAAGGCGAAAAGCAAAGTAAGTTGAGCGAAGAGGAGCAGATGTTAGCTGGAATTCAGTCGCACATGGTTGGCGTCACCCTTTAGAATAAGCAGATGAAAAACGGCCTTGGCCTGATATCGTTCGAATAACTAATACTTTATGAAATTAGCTTGTTACAAGACAACTTCATCTCTAGTCATGAACTTTTTAAAAGGAAAAAATGTCATAATTTTACATTTCTGCAAATTGAATGACAACATTGTGCACGAGATCAGAGATCACAGAGCAAAGGACTGATGAGCAACCGATTAATAAGAGAGGAAAGCAACATGTGTGTTTCCGCAAGTGTGACACAAGGCTGATAGGAATCGTATTCATGAAATGTATTTTTGATTCAGAAACTGCAGAAACATTTTCTTTTGCAAAATGTATTTTCCACGACATGTTGATACTCAGATGCGCACAAGCAAGAGGAAGAGAGATGTAGACAGGCTGTAAAAACTCAGTGTCATCAGCAGTAGGCAGAGAAAAGTTCAAATATGGCAGCCAGGCTATGATTATTGAGAAACAAATGCTGCTTTAGTCCAAAGCGGTTATCAGCAGAGTGCAGACGTTGCAACACCCTCTCACTCCTGACTCGTCAAATACTGTTCACTGGTCTGACTCTTCTAAACTGCGATGGTCTACGTACCACTCTAGCATCGGTTTAGCATCTAGCATAGCGTCTTTTCAAATAAACGTCTGTCTTCACAAGAAGTTAGGTTTAGGAAAAGAGGGTTGACGTTAACTTGTGACCAATGACACATCAGCACCGACTTAATTGACGAGTATGTATGACAAACTAATCATATAACGAGTAACTCATGTGACTCAGGTAACTAATGACACTCGTGATGCACTTGACTAACGATTGACGTGCCAAAATGTCAATACACACTTTTAGTTTTGCACGGGACACGAACGGTGGTCTCCTGGGTGAAAGTCTTGTATTTGTTAGCAGAACTCTGGGTAGCACTTTATAATAAGTACACACTATTTAGCATTAGTAAAGCATGAATAATCACGTAATCAAGAATGAAACATTATAACTGTGTTTATGAATTGCATACTAATGAGTTTTCATGTTGGAATAATGCTTTATAAATGATGAATTAAGTGTTTATTCATGCTTTACTAATGCTAAATAGTGTGTACTTATTATAAAGTGCTACAGAACTCTGACTCTTCGACACATGATGTTTTGCTGTTTGAAAGGCACAGCCAACTAGGGCAACGTTTCTATGATTCATTCTTGAGTGTCGTTATAAATGCAACCCTGTCCAAGATTTTGTATGTTTTTTGTACAATTCATTTGGATCAGAAATTACATTTGGAAGGAAACGTAAAACGGACAGATTATGGTTTTAATTTACAAAGAGAGGAAATTAACCCCAGTCTTTGGTTTGAAAGTTCTTTATACACCACGCATTTATGGCTGAAGAACATACATGTACAACTTGTATTTAAATGCAATAATAAACACAATTTATCGGGGACATGTTTGTAAAAATGTATTTTGTCTTTCAGATTGGTGAATGTTTTAAGTATTTCTCATAGTAGTCAGTTGTGCTATCCAATAGTACTGTATATGATGGAGTCGACATCGACTTATTTTAAGTTGCGTTGGTAGTCTATGTTATGTAATGTTCTTAATTTACATCATGTGACGTTATGTGGGGTATGTGATATATTGAAGTTACTCAGTTTGAACCCAGACCACAACCTTTTGCTGAACCTAACCAAGCTTAACCTTAGTGACAATAGGGGCTAAAGCTAGGGGCTAAAGCTAGGGGCTAAGGCTGAAGCTAGGGGCTAAGGCTGAAGCTAGAGGCTAAGGCTGAAGCTAGAGGCTAAGGCTAAAGTTGGGGGATAAGGCTAAAGCTAGGGGCTAAGGCTAAAGCTAGTAGATAAGGCTACAGCTAGGGGTTAAAGCTACAGCTAGTGGCTAAGGCTAAAGCTAGTGGCTAAGGCGTACCCAGTGCGTTAAAAAGGGACGCCAATGAATCCGGAACAGTGTCCCTATGTGACAAGTTGGGAATGAGACTGGGTTGAAATCAATCATCCATTATCCTAAAGCAGACCTTTAGACTGTGCATCACCACCAACCTACAGTATAACTCCTTTGTGTCCTATAATTCAGTGATGTTTTTTTAGTATGGGACTATTACAGATGGTTACACAAGCTTGGACCAACAGAACTGGCAGTAACGCTAGAAACCACATTTCTGGAGGTAAAAACCTGGAAGGCCATCTGCCTGACAAATCCATTCCCTGAGGGAAGAAATGAAAAGATGAAAAGAGGCAGCAAATAGATCAGCAGCAACACTCTGCACATCAGAAACGAAGGTGAAACATATTCAGGCCCAGTGCAGTTCTCCTGACTGAGGTGTGCGGAGTGAAGCCATGATATCTCTCCCGACAAGAAAAGGTTCAAGCACTCACTTCTCATCTGAGTGCAGAGAAACTGGCTGGAGCCTTCAAATCTACCCACTGGAAACAAGTGGCTTTGGGAGTACCTGAGTCTATGGAAAGCTCGGAGTGGGAGATGCAAAGAAAGCTGCAGAGCATCCGGGGAAAGCTCAAACCGGACTCATGGGAACGATTGGCAGTGTGCTGGAGAAATGACCCCGCTTCAGATATTTTGTTAGGTTTTCTAACTGCTAAGATCACAAGAAGTGTTTGACTCATTTGCGAATGTGTGTGTCGATGCATCCGTGTGTGTGTGTGTGTGTTTGATACATGACGTGTGGCTGTATTTGTAGTCTGAGAGCAGGACAGTGCTTTCCGTTTGATCATAGATCAGAGACGCTGTGTGGCCGTCAGAGATCTGTCTGTCATTATTTATTGATGAAACAACAATTTCACACACACACACACACACACCACCCCCTTCACATCAGCAGGCCAGCTCAGATCTTTTACTAACAGACGAGCCTTGAGCTGAATGTGAAGGCTGCTTATTTCTCGTGCTTCACAATAACAAGGTCATTGAAGGGCAGTAATGACTGAATAGGACACATACAGTTTTCTATATGAGCAAGAGAGTCTTTAGTTCTGGTTTTAATAACAAAATGTAATACTATGAATTTAACCTCATCGTAATTCTACATAATTCACAAATAGTCCCCCACTTTTGTCACTCTGCACTCCAATTGTGAGAATAGTGAAGCGTACGACACAAAGGACCTTCTGTTCTCATTTGAGCCCCATCAGCTGGGCCTGTTTTCTCTTTCAGCTGTCACATCTCATTTGGCGTTATCTCGCCTTTAGCAACGCAGGCACCGGCCCCTCAACGCTCTGTCACTGCTATTGGTGCTGCTCGGACTTCCTCTGGGCGATGCTGAGGTCATATTCGTTAAAGAGGAACATCTTCCACTGGGCAAAGTCACACCGGATGACCCGGTGGATTTGAAGGCTCTGGGACAAGTGGCACTGGTCTTGGTGCACGTGCGCACTCAGGCTTATTTTAGGAGGGGCGACTTTAGCAGATTCTCATTTATTCATTGACTCTTCTATTTAAATCTTTAACATTAGTCGCTTCACGTATCAGTAAATACTATGTAGCTTTGTTGATGTTGTTCTAGTGGAAGGGATGATGTTCAGAGAGCTTATTAAGACCGTAGTTATTTGACACAAAATATTGATGTACAATTATTTTATTGACTTACAATGTATTTTATTGCTTTCGGAAAAAGAATATATATATATTTTGTACAAGTTGTCACTCTGTTTTGTGCATGCTGCACTGCAACCAGTGACCAATACAAAAACATATAAACGACTTGTGCGTGCCAAAATAAAATGACGGAAGGTAACATTTCTAAAGATAAATATACGGTAACTGCCAACAAAGGTCAAGTTGGGGTCATACAAAGAAGAAGATATGTCACACAATCATGTGGCTCCCTTTTAGATTTGGCTTTGTGAGGAAAGGAACAGCTTATAAATAGTTTTTGTTCTTTGCAGTATATTGAATATTTATTTTTTCCAGATGATGACAAGAATGTTTGGAGCTTTTATTAAATGACCCTCTGGGTTTTACTAAAAGATCATCAGGGAACTAGCTTCAGTTAAAGGTAGCTTATTTCTGGAACTGAAGAGGAAAACAAAACCTAAAACAACATAGCTATGAACAACCATTTATTAAGTCACAATTAAAGACATTAGCCAGTTGCAGCAACAACAACAATCTATTTGAATACAAATATCATTTTTTTATATATAAAGCTTAACAGATGCAGAACAGCATCATAGTTCCTTAAATCCGGATGTCTGTGATGATTTACATGTTTTGTTGGTTTTATTTATGCATTGTTACAAATGGACATGTACTTGTTTAGATATGTCCTAGTCCTAAAACCATCATTCACCCATTCACACCCATTTATACACTGATGGGAGGAGCTACATGCAAGGTGCCACCTGCCAATCAGGACTAAGTAACCATTCATACCCATTCGGGAGCAATTTGGTGTTAGTGTGTGGAATGGAACTGCTGATCCTCTGATGGAAGGACGACCTGCTCCCCCTGGGTCACATCACTCAGCCATGGGACTCACCTGTGGACTCACCTGTGGTCTTTCCATAGTTCGTACATCCTGATTGATGAGTCGACAATCGAGGCCAATTGGTCCATGGGTGTTGCATTTTGAATGGCAGTGTTTTGAAATGACAAACAAGTGGCATTATGTCAGATTCCTGTGTCTCATGGAGAGAACTGAGAGTGTTACAAAGAGGGACTTGGAAATTTGGTGGAAAGCAGAAAATGGGTTTAGTTTTGTTGTCACTTTGAGCTAAATGGGCTGTATGTCTCATTTTAGTGAGTTAGCGATTGAAAAAACCCGTGATATGATTACAGCCTTTTGAATTTCTTCACTGCCAACAGTGGCACTCATACTGGTAAAATGATATGAGTATGAAAGGACTATTTTCACTGGGTGTTGCATATTATATGTTTGGCAAGCAAATCTTGACTGTGAATGGTGTTCATCTGACAGGCCAATCATTTACTGTTTGGGCGACGTTCCATGAGGTCTCCCAACATCTAAATATAGTTCTCATTTATATGTGCTGCAGATTGTGTGCTGATAGGAATGTGAATGTTCCTTCATATCCTTATATAGTTTTTTGCAAACAGAAAAACAGGTGCTTGTGTTATAGAAAGCATTAACTCATGCAGTCCATCTATTGACCAGCTTTGCTGAGCCTTCAGCACTTTGTCTATTTTACATGTAGCTACACCCAGTTATCTACATTAGACTCATCATTCAAAACGTACAGCCTGTGTGTTGTTTGCTAAACACTGCTGTTGAAACAAGACCGTAACCATTGTGATCACTAACAGTGATTTACACTCACACACCAGTGAGCAGCATGTGGACAGAGCTTCTATTTGCTGTTTGTGTGTTGCAAAAATAGCATTTTTAGAAGAGTGGATATAGTTTTGATAAGAAGTGTTAGCTTTTGCAAGAGATTTGAGAGATGTTGAGTTTTTGTCTGCGGAATTTGGACAAAGAGGGCCCTAGTTTCAGAAATGTTGTTTTAGCTAAATAACTGTGATACACATAATAATGCTTCAAGCTGACATCCAAAAGCAATGGCTCTTGTTTGCTCTTGTTCACCTTTTCCCTTGTGAGGATAATGGAATTTTAATATTGGATATTAGATAATAAGTAGTGAACGCTATGTCTCATTATAATGTCGATGAGTGATGGTGGTGAACTGGATGATGTGTCCACTGGAACATTTCAGAGTAGCTGCAGCTTTTTTATGTCATGACCGTTTCAACTTTGCACGAGGGGAAGTTTTCTAAGGACAGGAAGCGATGCTCGTGACAGAGAGCATAGCAGGATACAGTTTGATCAACTTCTTCTCTGCTGTCTGTTCTCATAATGCAGAGACACCCAAACACTGACACACATGATTTGGGACGTCCCTGAGCGTTTTGAGGAGCTTTAAATACCATTATGTCTGAACAGCTGTGAAATATGACTGTGGACATCTGCATGCATTTTTCCAGCCTTGAGACAGACGTGCTTCTTGAGGCGCTGCTTCAAAGTAGAAATATGAGATGCGCTCAAAATGATTTCTTGCCTTTTTGCCCTACGGATGCAAATTGACAAATTCTGTGTATTAGATCGTTTTTTTTTTCCAGACATATGTTTCTTTGACAAGTGTATGAAGCGGTTTGTTCTCGTTAACATTTCAGAAGAAAAACCAGTACAATCATAGTGTAAAAAGGGATGTCTTCCACTTTATCAAACGATGATATTCACTTTGATTCAAATTTAATCAAATATTGTTGTCACTGTCAAGGACAATAGATCAAAATGATTTACAGCATAATGAGTTCTCTAAATGTTGAATGTTTAAAAGGCACTGAGGGCTAACAGCTAATGGCTAACACAATGTAGACTTGTTGGAAAAAATGCCTTAAATCCCCTTTTGTCGGCAAAATACAGTAAAATGTCCTCCAAGTTCACATCAGATTCATGTCAGTTACATCTTTGAATTATTCCATTAATCATTTAGTCAAGAAAATGTCTTAACATCACAAAACATAGACCGAACTGACATCTTCAGATTGCTTGTTTTTGTCCAAAACTCTAAGATGTTCAATTTACAATGTTATTAAACTATGTATACTCACATTTACACAGTGAATTCTTAAGCTTTAATTGTTAATGCCTTTTTCATCGCTCATGGATTGCTCCTTCTTGACTAATTGCTCCATTTTATTAGATATTTTATTCATTTGTTTTCATGTAGTGGCTTGGCGCGCTGCATTGAATTTTTCAATTCAATGCAGTTTATTTTGATAATCATTGACAAACAACAATCTCCTTTTAGAATATGTGTTGCAATTTTAAAAAAATGACAATGACTGAGAAGAATGTGTTAACATGTGTCTTGTGCAAGACTTCAAAACAATGCAAGCAGCAGCTGTGTATGACAACAGATGAATTATATACATTTTAAAATAAGAGGCTGGCACTTTGATGACTGTAATTACAATATACTGCATTGACAGTATAATATCGTAATGTGTGCATGTCATAATTGTGTCTGATAATGTTTGTGGTCTTTATTTACAGCATGCTACAACGCCACATACAGGGTTGTATCAGTGTGCAGTTGGAGAGGCAGAAGCAGTAACTAGTGTTACTGTTGCAAAAGTACCATTTTTAATTGATGTAGTTTGGACAGTGTTAGCTTTTCAAGAGATGTAGGATATGTAGTATTGTTTGTGTATGTTTTAGTTTTGTGTGTGTAGAGTTTTGAGAAAGAGCCTTAGTTTAAACCGTAATAGTGTTGCTGGAAAAAGCTGAGATGGGATGAAAAATCTTCTCTCTTCTGATTTGAGATGGAATTACTTTTTTTCTTTCCTCAATCCTCAATTTCACACTTGTCAGTGGAGAAAATGTAGCAGACCTTCAGAGCTATTTTTGAAACTGTAAAGATCCACTGTGAAATAATTTGTATCACAGTCACGTAGAAATGTAAAATATATGTCTTACCTAGGATAGACTTGATGATATACAGACACAGTAATCATAGTTGGTCTGCATAACAACAATCAAGTTCATAACTACCTCTGAGCTACAGACAAAAACCCCAATTAATGAATGCAGGCCGATTAGCGGGCCTATATTTAGATCACATAGGCAACAGTCTCCTCCTGGGAGGCTGATGCCCAATGCCCTTGTCTTGTGCGCAGAAGTCTTTTAAGTGACGTGATGTATCGTAAGGGAGACATCAGCTGTCAACCTGGACTGTCACACTTGTCAGGAAGTCGATCCATTTATCATGTTTGACTCCACATGGGAGAGAAGCCTCCATTTGCCTGAGGTCTAAAGCACCTATGGCGTCGGGCCAAGCGCTCCGCTGTGAGCTGGAATCACATCTGGAAGTGCCGCACGTCAGGACCAGGCTTTGAAGGGAGCCCATTAGAGAGGATTGATGTCCATCATCTTTCTTTAATGTTGGATGAGAGGAAACTTTCACTGGAGCCGCTTATACCAGGGATGAAAAGGCATTTGTAGAGAAAATATTGCTGAGGATAGAGAGGTTGGGAAAGGATGTTGAGGACATCTGGACAAAGTGCCTGTGAACGACAGGATGTGTCCCAGTGATGGACCCTGATTGATACCAGCCATCAGCAGCTGTGATTCTGCAGATAACGATGAATCTCTACTGGGGTAACGACTATCCAACATTGGTCAACATCGGAGGAAAGTAAGCCTTCTGATATGAATGGTTTTTGGACAATGGATAGTGTTTGATTAGTCCAATGACAATAATAGAAATAAGTTAAAAGTAATTCTCTTTCATGATTGATAATAACTTCATATTTCAAATCATCTAGGAGAAGAGAGAAAAGACTAATGCTCCGAGGCGTTTAGACAGGCAGAATCAAGGTAACTGCAATTTAAACTTGGTTGAAGTCACATTAAAGGATTGTTTCATCTTTTTTCTTTTCTTTTTCAAAGCACATTTATGGAAGTGTATTTGTGGTGGACCTCACAATAGCAATTTATGTGAAGTGTAAGTCCTACTGAATCTAAAAATAACTGCAGAGAAGAAGGGTTTTTAATGAGGAACGGTGAATGTATGCACAACTGTCTTTGTTTACAGTGTTAAGACATTTCACAGGAAATATAAACTACAAGCTTTAGATCAAACCAACTGCAATGGCAAATCTGGCAATGGTTCCTTTCTCAAAGCACACCTATATTTTAATTTTAATTGACAGCCATCTTCATTTCTCCTATTCTTGCCTCCTGTGTGGCTGCAAACAATGGTTTTGTCTTTTGACATTGTCAACCAAAAACCTATGATGTCTTTGTTGTGGCCATTAATAAGCGTGAAAATGATTCAGTGTCCAGACTGTTTGTTTCAAGGCATCTGTCATTATGTGTGAGGTTTTGGGAGAGGAGGGCCGGACTGCTCTGAGGATCAGTTTTCATATTCCCTTTGAAAACACATGATGGAGCAGGTGGTGATGAACGTGTTGGAGAACATTGCCTGTTGTTCTCATGATGAAGCACAAAGTAATAGCTCTAACATTAGTTTAGTTTGGCTCATGTATCCAACTCACAGGTAACAGAGTCGTTTTATAACAAAACCACTATCAATAAACAGCTCAAACAAACAATAGATGTATTAAAAGATCAACACTTACGCATGAGAAGATGGAAACAGGACATATTTAAGACATCTAATCAATCAATGAAAATAAACCAAATTTGAAAGACCATGCCAGCTCTGTTAACAAAGGTTAGGGGTTATAGTTAACCCTTAACCCCAAGTTGATGGATAGTCAGGTAGCCCATCAATTGATGTCATTCCTTCCAATCCTTTTCTTTTTTTTGCAAGAGCATTTGATTTATTGACTACAGTTTGGATGAGATAAAACATGTTTGTCATAGACATTACCATAGAGGGTCGTCCTTCAATCAAAGGATCGGCCGTTTGATCCCGGGCTCCGCTAGTCCATGTCGATGTGTCCTTTTGGAAAGATACTTAACCCCGATTTCCCCCGCAGGCTGTTCCTGTGGTGTGTGAACGGGTATGGATGTTGTGATCATGATACTCCATCCATCACTAAATCAGAATGTACAACATTTAGCCAAAGGGTTCAGCAGAAATATGCTTACCAAAGTGTATGATTATGCAACATCCTTCCAAACAGGACAATTGGATTTGTGAAATGTGGGACTGGGAAGTAGTCTCTCTATAACACAGTCCATACGGCCTTGTCACAAAATAAAAAAAAGGTTTCCTGACAGTCGGGCTCCCAAGAGAGAGCGGAGAGTGCTTACTTTAAGAGTATGTGCATGAAGAAAAGTCAGGGTCAAAAAACCCACTGCAGAGCCTGGATGTGTGCCTCCCTGTGCTGTGAAAGGTGAGATATCGTATCAGTAAGTGAGAAGTCTCAATAGATTTAGAGGTTTTATTATGAGAAGATTGAATTGTCCCTGGGACCCATCGACCAAACCACAAGAACCAACACATCGATTCTCTGAGCGCAACAGCATCGTCACATTAAGAGTTTTAATGTGCAAACACTAACAACTAGTTTTGTCCAATGTTATTTAGAGGTTATTCACATTACGGTGGGTGTTTAGTCAACTGTAAAGTAAGGCCTTCAAGTAGTTGGTTTATAGGCGACACCAAAAGCTATTCAGCCTCATTGGGTTCCTTGCTATGGTCATACGTCCTGCAGGTTTGAGTCACAGCTGCTCTCATCAACAGCCACAGGCTGAGAGCCTACAGCCATGCTACTGGCTCTGTGAGGCTGAGCTGAATGCTAAGAGCAGCAAGCCAACAAGCTCACAAAGCCAATGCTAACATGCTAAGGGAAGTTTTAGCGTTCACCATGTGCAGAATGGTCGTTTAGCATGTCAGCATGCTACTATTTGCGTATCGAAAGCAGCTGAGGCTGATGGGGATGTCAGTAGTTTTGCGCTAGGCTAAGCTAACATTGTAGCTGCTCACCATATGGTTCATACACATACATTTCTACACAGTTCTCTACTAATATCAGATTCAGGCGTCCATTTGTGTCTTTGCATTGAGATGTTGTTATGTTGTACGTTTTTCTACTGGCGCAAAATCCGTGTTTGGTGACGCAGAGCCAACATTAGCATAGTGGCTTTACCAAGTTCCTTAGCACACCACCCACATAGTTGTAGAGATGTTTCACTCAAAATAATGTCCCGACTTGTTGGTGGCAGTATGTTGTAGGTTAAGTCAGGAAGTCGTCCATGTCAGTAGAATCCACTTAGATCCATGAATGTATGTGCAAAAGCTCATGACAGTCAAAGTGTTGGACTGACAAACTGAACATTGCCATCCCTGTAGCCATGCCACTAGTGCTGATACAAAGCTCTGAACCCACTGCTCTCGCCCCAAGCTATTAACCCGACCCACCAGAGGGTTTGTTACATTGAAAAGCCGTCATTGGCTCTCCAATTATCCTATAATTGCTATTGCAGCATCCATGCTAACCTCTATCGTTGTTTTGAACAAACAGCTGCCTCTTCGTGTTGTCGCCAACACACTTCAGCCACGCACACAGCTGCCAGTAGTAAAATCTCTAGATCCATAATATTGCTGTCCTAGCTTTTAGCTCTGTATGTGTGATGGAGCATTATTCTGGTATTGTAGTGGCCTAAAATCCAATAATGTCGTTTTTTTAAAAGAACTGAGTAGACGTGAAAGTGCCAAGCACAGTGTGTTGCTCACCTGGTAGTAGCATGCGGGCGCTAGCTTGCAGGCAATGCAAATCAAGGTCAAGAGAAAACAATGATATGGTCATAAGCACACACCTCATGACACTTCTTCCATCAGTGCATAGTGAGTTTCTAAAGTGGTCTTAGGCAAAGAAAAACTCCTATTGTGCCTCAAGAAAATAACATTTTCTGAGTGCTTCTGCACAAAACAAGCCCCTCTTTCTCTTACTAACCTCTTTATAGGTTTTAGTAGTTCTAGAAATGCCTGTGGATGAGATTTTACATTTCTTTGTTGTAGTTATTATATTACAGCGGTTTAAAATGTGAACGTTTGGGGCATTGCTAATTGTTGTAGACGATCCTGGAATTTAAAGTAAATGATTGGCATATATACACCAGCTATTGGCGTTCAAGCATCAGCCAAATGTGTATTATGCACATGAGGGGATGCATGTGTGAATATATACCTTATGACACCTACAGTATGTTCCAGTTAGGGTTTGACATTGTGAGCACATTTTGTAGTGGCTATAATACCTGATCATTAGGACTATATTTATGATATCAAATATCAAAAAGAGATTGTCCAAAAATATGTATGTATGTTTCAGTGTAGCCTATCAGGGTAATATATTTATTGGATTAAAGTGAACTTTAAAGAAAATGAGACACATTAAGCTACCTTGTGTGTGCATTCTAGTGTATATCTTTGTTGTGTGAATGTGTTTGTGTGTTTGTGTGCACACCCAAGGAGTTATTGGCTCAAAATACAAGGAGACTTTGATCCAATTTCTCCTTATGTAATATGACTCTGGGGAAATCAGCACTGTCACACAGTGTTTATGGAAAAGATATCATGGCGAATACATTTGCAAAAGGAGAAAAATAATGCAGTGGCAGCATGCATGCCCGTAGTTGGTATCGCCAGAGGTGTCTAGAGAGTTTTGTTGGATATGAAATAATAATAAAAAAGAACATGGAGCCATAAATGGGATACATTTCCCAATCAAATTAATATTGTGTCGCATTTCGTCCTCTAAAGACCTCAGATGTATAACAAGTCAGAGCAGCCAGTAATGACAGCATGCAAGCAAAGCAACCTAAACTGGACCGATGGGAGCACCGTTTTGGTTTCACCTTGCAGAGAAAGTCCTTTATATGTGCTGAAGGCATGATTATTCCCTGATTCTATACGTCACGATACTTGTGTGCCTATTCTATATGTATTGCAATTTTGAATAATTGTGATTCGACGGAAATCTCTAATTTGATGCTGTACAATTGTTTGGCTTCAACACCACTGGCGACTGTGGCTTGGTGGTGAGCAGGGTCGATCAGAGGATCGGCGGTTTGATCCCCGGCTCCGCTAGCCCATGTCAATGTGTCCTTGAGCAAGACACTTAACCCTAAATTGCTCCTGTAGCTGCGCCTACGTTCTAAGAATGGTTGATAATCTGATGTGGCACCTTGCATGGTAGCTCCTCTCATCAGTGTGTGAATGATGTCATGTAGTGTTAAAGCGCTTTGAGTGGTCGGAAGACGAGAAAAGCGCTATGCAAGTATGGGTCCATCTACATGTACAGTATATTTCAGTTTGCATCAGCATCAGGGATGCCTTGAACTGAAATATAGCAGTCATTGTCAGGATTATTTCAGCAACCCTTATACATCCGTGGTCCGCTCAATCTGGGCGATGTACCATGCGTGTCAGGCTGCATTACAGTGGATGTGTCGGCTGGTTTGACATGGGAGGGGCCAATGAGGGCCGGCTTGATGTCACATTACAACTATCAGTAACTTTGAGTGTCGACAGTCCGCATACAGCTATAAACTTAATGCCTGGCTCTGCTTTTCCTGGCTTTATGTTCACCCCAAAGTGTTCCCATACTTTACTGTATTTGTACTGTCTTCCATTTACCGTTTTCTTGTAAGTGTTCTTCTGCATCATATATTTCATGGGGAACAACTAATTTCACAATTTTCACGTTACGCCTTCGCTCTGGCCAGGGTGTGGGTGATTTAACTGTCCCCAGAGACACCAAGGTTCCTGCATCCCTGCTTCTAGCTTCTGAATTAGGCACGCACCTCTGGGTGTCTGATTAATCACCAACCTCCAGCCAACCGTCTTCCTCTGAATCACGCCGCAGGTCACAGTGACCTGCTTACCTTTCTTATCCACTAGCAATCCTCCACTCACACACATCTGCTCCCAGCCCTCTACCTTTTCTTTTGAGCTGCTAACACCCAAGCCACTGCGCACCCTATGCTTACCATCCAATCCCAAGTGAACAGAGAAACGACTGGGACAGCGCCCGGGTGGCGAGAAAAACACATTACTGACATTTTGGGATGAGTTGTGCATGAGAGCAGGCTGCACACCTTGAGTTCCTGCCTTTTAAATTACCCATATTTTTCCATCCATCAAACCACCCTGTTATACTATATTTCCCCGTCCCCTGTAAAGCCGTCATCGGTGGAGACGCCATGTGTTGTTGTCTAATGGCTCCCTTTTCCTTCACCGGCTGGCTCGGCATCCTGTTCCTCATGCACAAAGACTGGACTTTTTCTTTACCAGCGATAAAGGATACGAAGATTCATAAGTGTGCATTTCGATGGCCAAAGTGCAAAACCTCCTATCTGCAAAATGATCCAGCAAAAGTGGGGGGACCTCGATTCTGCACTTTGTGTATCTTTTTTGTATTTTTCTTTTTGTATCTTTTTTGTATTTTGTATTATAAATTGGTGCAAACAAATAGCACTCTGCAAGAAAACACTTTTTGCTCTTTGGCCATCGATATACTTGGTATAGGTGATTGGATAACATATTCAAACATTTTGGATTATTGATATGAATACAAGTTGAATTTACTACACACAAACATGTTCATACCGCACTACTGTTTACTGTCATCATGGCAACATATTAAATAATTGCTGGTGCAATGACTTTTCAGAGTTCTCAATCCTATCTGAGATGATTTTAAACTATTTAAGCATCTGATAAATCCTTAAACGCATGCATCTGTTAATTTAACTGGATTATCCGGATTGTATTTCATGAAATGCAAAGTCAAAATAACCACGAGTAAGGGTCGAGATAAATGCTTTTTGGAAAGTTCAATAAATTAACTCCAAACAATAATTTTTACATCCTTTTATTTCCCACCACATCACTGGTTGAAGCCGTAGCCTCCCACTATCAGAATACACAGCATCACTGTTTCCACTACACCGGTCCATCACAGGGTGTTTAATACTGCAGTGTTACGGTGATGAATGTCTTCATTTTAAAACAAATACAGCAAGCATGCTGGGCTTTAATAAATGTGGATACAATAGCCTGAACATTGAGCATAGGCAAGTTGAGATGTCATCTTTCGTCATCCATCACTGCCACTGTTATCATTTTGTAAAAAGAAAAAACTCAAAATAATTCTTCCAGTATCAGCTAAAAACAGTTTCCAAAGCTGCATTGATATTAGCTCCTCCATTTATGTCCATCAAATGCTTCATGGGTAAAGGCAGATTATTTCTCCCTCAATGTCGCTACCTTTTACAGCAAAAGGACACATGCTGTGAATACAAATCCCAGGAATACCTTTCCTCCACAATAATTCTTCATAAGAGTGTCAGTGTGGCATGTGAGGGGTTGAGTGACGCGAGAGAGGCAGCCGGAGACAACGCACTGCCGGAGGAGGAGACAAGTAGCATCTAAAGCTAGATTTACCTGAAGACACAGATGTGTGAGGATGCTTCGTTCAAAATCACGCGCCCACTCAGATGTGTTTTGAAGTACTAACTATTAATTTGCATGGATAGAGGTGTGCTTGATCACATTGTGAGATGAGGTGTCTGGACCAGGTTGGCCACCGCTGCTGTTTGACAGTTACACAATATGTGTTAATGGAGAATAATCAGCCCAAATCTCTTTTCGCTATTGTATTCAGATTGATTCGAGAAATGCCAGTTTTTGCAAATCCGATCCAAATCGATTGGAGAATTGGATGTGGATTGAAGTGCGGCTCCAATCAGATTTTCCAATCTGATTTCGATGTGTAGACGCTTGCTGAGCAGAATCCATGCTGCTACTCGCAGAGCGCTGTGGAGGACAACGTGGAGAGGAGACCAGGAGTCTGCGGACGGATGCAGAAATAAATGCTCTGCTGGCACTTTTCACTCTGCTTTTTTTACGTTCTGCTGCTTCTCCCAAACATCGCAGTGTAAATACCAAGCCTCCTCCGGTTCTGCACCCCAGCTTGACAGCGTGATTGTGAGGAGGGCGACTGCTGAAAATCCGCGTCACCAGCGTAGCTACCTAGTTACTGGCGCCTACAGATAGGTTGGCGATGTCTGGACACACACATTGGATCCGATCACTTGCAGATAACAGTGTGGACGGACCGGTCTGTCTGAAAGCTCTGATTTGAGAAACACATCATGTTGGCCTGCAGTCTGAAGGTAGCCTTCATCATGGGTGAGCCTACCCTGGAATGAGTAATGATGGAAGGTATTCTCTTTACTGATTGACTTTGCAGGATCACATTGACGCCGAGATGAAAAGGCCTGGATCAGCAGCTCCTCTGGGTTGCAACACGTTTCAAGTCTTCCTCAGGCAACGCCCACAAGGTCCAGTTGCAGTCTGGACTAATAATTCTCAAAACCAATTCATGAGCTCTTTGTGACACCAGAGAACATCAATAAGCACATCAGGTTCGGTGAAGTGCGGCATGACTCGCTCGCAGAATTCTGATGTTCCCACTTGGCTCATAATACAAGATGACATCACAAAGCTGTCCAATCAATTAGTTACCTGTCAGTCATGTAGAAAGGGACCATAAATACATATTCAGTTTACACGATGAATATCTTTCTTGGGCTCACTACACCGATTACCTTATAAATATCTCCTATAGTTTTATGTCGTACTTAAATTACATACAATTTTGAGAACAGTACTGAAGTTATTCTTTTACTCAATCACTGAAATATTTAATTCAATTAATTTTGCGTTGCACAAAATCACAAATTTGCCTGGTAATTTTGTGTTTTCTTTCTCTTGAAGATATCCTGCATTTAAAATGATATGTTAAGAGCATGATGGAGTTACAGTGCACTTTCGAAGAATGCAAGGAAATGCAAGGAAATATCCATTTAAAGAAGAATTGTACTGCTCAGTATGTGTGTTGATGGCGATGATCATGATGTCATCACTCCTTGGACAGCACCCATGGCGACTTTATAGGCATATTTTCTGAGTCACATCTCAACACTTTACATAACTGAGACTAAAACAGCATGAGCCAGAGTCAGTGGACAACAACCTTGGTACCGAATTACATTAAAGACCAAGAGCCTGGTCATATTTCCAGTTAAGGGAGACACTTATATGACTCCCCTGTCCAAATCCATTGGGAAAGCAGAATTGAAATTATTTTTTTAATTGAATGCCATGTGTTCTAAAGGTCTCGATGGAGTGATGTTTTTCAACGCACTCTGAATAAGCGGGTGTTGAAGAGCTTGCTCTGCTGTAAAACAATCGCCGACACCGGGGTTGGCACCGACGCTAAGGGACCCGGGTGCCCCGGAGCCAAGATCCCACAGTGACCTGCAGATTCCAGTCAGTAATTAGTCGGCGGGCCAGAGTGCAAGCTAACTCCTGTGCCAAGCTGTGCTGCATGCACACACACACACACACAAACACACACAAGCTGAGCCAGACAATGAGATGAGTGTATGCATAACTTGAGCACATGAATGATACTCAATCACCACGGGGGCGCGACGGAAAATTACACATAATCATGTCTGCCAGATGAATATATGATGCCTCAAAAGCCCTGTATTATGCTGAGGTCACACACCTCATTGCTCATTTTGTTCATCCTTCTTACTCATGCCCATGTATTACAAGATTTACGATTTTATTAGCTTAGCATTGGCTAAAATAGTGTGTTTCTAAAAAAATTATATTTTAATTAGGTTTAGCAGTTTACAGGTAAATCGCTTTGGTGCTTTTTCCCCCGTTTCTCATTACATCGTCTAATTGATTGGGTATTATCGGCGGTTATCAGCCCCATAGGTATGGTCCAGAAGGGGCAATCAACAAAGGAGCACTAAACTGTATGTATAATTTACATAAGCCACGCAAAAATCAAAGTTACTGTACTTTAACCCAAATGCAAGTGATAGCCACTCATAACATAAACATGATAGCCACTCATAACATAATACATATCATGTATGTATGTATGTATGCATGCGTGTCTGTCACCTGCTTGGACTGCATTTAGTTTACACAGATCCTCACACAAGGCTCTTATTATTTATTCCGAGCCATGAGGCTCCTTTTCTTCTGATGTCACTTTGCATTTCAAGAAGGCAAATAATAGATTTAAATAATTTATTGTTATCATTATTATCACAATCATCATGATGGTGTGCTGTCTGGGATGGGATTAAGACAAGGTTTGAATGTTTCAGCACCATGGAGAGAGACACAGTGACAGAGTGGATTTGAATTTCTATTGAACGTTAACTTCAGAGGCAACAATATTCAGGTTTTCCAATTCTTAGAGCAGAAATCCAGCTATAATTATGTTAAATATTGGTACAAATTGCAGCATAAACTAAAAGAAATTCAAAATGTATACACATACAGTTTATTTGGACATTAACAACTCAGCATCACATGGTAGGACACATTCATTCAATGGCAACCAAGTATGAGGTGTGCTTTTCAACCTAAATATGGCCAAGCTGCTTGGTGTGAGGTAGAACAGCAGTGGCCAGGTCTAAGCTGTGCACACTGTGAAGACACCTGAACATTTGGCAAAGGGGGAGACTAACTGTGCTTTCCCAGTGTCCAACTTCTGCGAGAGTAGCAGGCAAGAGGAGGTAGTGGTGGTCTGTGTCAAATGCAGCAGACAGGTTAAACACGATGAGGCCTGAGCGGAGCGGGAAGCTTCTGGAACAGTGAGGACTCCAGTCTCTCTTCCGTAGCTTAACATGTTTTGACGGTTTCTTTTTTTGCTGCTTTTTGGCTTGTGTGTCAGCAGAGTGCTCTGTAGTAAAGTCCCTGAACATGGACAGTGGTCTGGCAGTTTTCACTTGGGATGCATCGATAGTACCGATGCCAGTCCGATACTCATAAATCTACTCTGAGGTAACATCATCGAGTGCCCTGTCGAGACGATGAATATGGTCATTCAGGCTGGTCTCATCCAGCATTCTTAGCTATACCTATCAAACATTTTAGCCAAGAGGCTTTCCCGGGTGAAACAAGAAATCAATGTTGATCTATTGGTCACTTAACCTTCGTACATACTTACTTATTTGAACCCAAACCAAGATCTTTTCCTAAACCTAACCAAGTGGTTGTGTTGCCTAAACCTAAATAAGTTGTTTCCTGTTATTTTGGAAAGACGGAAGTAACGAAAGAAGGAAGATATTATATGAAGTGCTGTATGAGGAACCATTGGGTCATTAGTAATGTTCTCGCCGTGAACGGCTTATTGGTTGTTTTGTATATTAGATTGTGGCTTTACTTTAATTGTATTATATGTAATAATTGACTGAATAATACTCATACTCAGGCTCAGGTTCACGTTTACCTTTCAGCTTTTTCTTTTTTTACTTTGAATATTTCTTTTAACTGCTACAACTTAATTAATTCTCATTAATTCGTCACAGTTATTGTTGTTGGTTAATTATTAACATCCCTGCTGCACACTAGGCTCTGTTTCTATCAGTTAAAATGTCAACAACAGCATCATGTTGTTTGTTTAATTTGTTGCAGTGAGAAAGTGAGGAACATCTCTTGAAGATGACATTTTCTTTGCAGTCATTGTTAGAACTGTAATGACAATATTGAGTACTAATATCAGTACTCAGTATCCAAAAGTACCATAATGTTTGTACATGTTCTTGGTCTGAAAACAGAGTTATCTATGCGTCCCTAGTTTTTTACATTTTGAGAAGAATGGTAGGTTTTTTTGCAATGCCAGAATTTTAAATTACATCTACAAGAATAGCAGCTCAACCCGTCTCCTGCAGGGAGAGGTGGACGCTCTATTACTATAAATATCTCTTAACACAGTGGCGGCATGCAGACGCCAGTGGGACTGAATCCAACAGAAGAGTAACGTAGGTAATGTTGTCCTTTAATGGCTGGCATTTGATAAGCTCTATGTTTCCTACGGCTCAAGGGACACATTGAGTCCTGCAATCTTCACAGTAGGCTCAGTTTGACAGATGCTTATTGTTTTGAACTGTCAACAACGCAGCAATGTGAGCCACAGCAATTTATTTCCAATGCAGACACACGTGTGAGCAGAAATGATTGGTTCCTCGTACCCAATACCAGACATTTGCAAGGAATGGAAGCCGTCCCTTTCGGAGTCAGTTGCAGCTCTCCGACCACAATATTCAATCTGCATCATTGTGGAGTTGAGGCATTACATGTATTAAATTCCGCTGGACTCAGTTACAGAAGAAACCCCTCTCAGTAATTGAAAATGGCTTCTTCATCAGCATATTAATTCACACACAGCAAAACCGGCCAAATAGGAGATGAGAGAAATAAGGGCAGGCCTGAGTTGTGGTTGTACTTTCATTTATATTCCTTTACAGTTCAGCAGGTTTGGTTAAAGTGCCTTTTAACGCCTCACGAAGGAATGGGATGTCCATTGTGGGAGGAATTTGCAGGTGACAGCCCTTGACCACCAGTTCGCCCACTGGTGGTACTAATACCTCGGAGTGATTGTGGAGCAGCAGTTTCTGCAGTTCTGCTCCTTCATCATTAGAATTCTGGAAAGGGGTTGTCTGGAAATAACAGCTTGCGGCAAGCGAGGGAGAATGGAGGACGAGAGGCTTAGGGGAATGTGCGACGAGCGCGATCAGTATGCACAGTGTAGAAATATGTGTATGTTTCTAAAGCAGTGAAAATGAAATACTTCAACATGTGTGTGTGTGTGTGTGTGTGTGTGTGTAATCTGATTGCAGGCCTGTTTTAATAAGCAGCATGCTTGCTACACAACGTTTATTTCATCTCACTTTGCATTCACGACTATTGAGTGATCTTTTGGTCTTTTTCATTATTGCATTAGTGCCAACAGCCGAAGCAGAGATTTACTGTCACAGTGTTGTAATTTACATCTCACCTAGTTGATTTTATTCCTACCTTTTCCTCTTTATAAATTACATTTTCCATTTTCTAAATGTCACCAGACAGACGGAAAGGGACAAAGTTGAGTAAAATAAAATTGGGAGCGTTATGATTAAATATTAGACGGAAGAGAAACCATCAGAATGAGCAAAGAAAGCAGTGGAGGACAGCTGGTGTCTGTGTATGAGAAGAAAAATATTCATCTGATGAACATCCTCTCGTTAATAATATTTAATGTATATCATATATTCAATATTAGTACATTTCTAGTTCAAGGCTTTCCCATTTAAAAACTCACATTACACACTCACAAGTTTCATATTAATTATACTTTGATGCTTTTGAAATAAGCTGCATCTTCACTCTGCATCTCTTCAATGACCTTCAACTGTAAAAATTAACAAGAGGAATTAGAAAATAAACTTATTTAAACGTGGGTAGAATCCAATTAACAGAAGAATATGATTGTGCACCAATGACTGAATGAATGTTTCAGTTACTGAGGTCTGTTTTTTATTAACTCTTTGTGTGTATAACAATACTGTGAGTATTTATTTCCATGGCTATATTGAATAGTTCAAAACCTCATTCATAACTTTGACATTCAAATTCTAAATCAGCATTTGAATGCTGCACAGGCACGGATTTATGTTAATAAAAAAAAAAGACTATCAAATTATTAATATTATTTTTAATTAATTAATCATATTATTTATTCAAATTGATGATTTAGTTGGACTAAAGTCATAAAATATGAAGACAGACTCCAAACCTACAGTTAAAAACATCAATTTGGTAGAGCCATAGTAAGAACTGATTCGTGCTTCGTGGAAAGGAAAATCAGCAGTTCAGTGCAGACCATAGACTGTATATAAGAAGTGGAAGTAATCATTGTGACGTCACTCATTGGTTTGTGGACTGATGTTATGAATGAGTTCACCTCAGATTTCCGCCATCCCCATATTTGGAATGCGGATGAGTGATGTGGAGACGCTGTATAAGGCTCTGGTAGCGGTAGCTCAGGTAGCGGTAGCTCTAGTAACAGTAGCTCAGGTAGCGCTGGTAGCATTAGCTCTGGTAGCGGTAGCTCAGGTAGCGTTAGCTCAGGTAGCGTTAGCTCTGGTAGCGTTAGCTCTGGTAGCGGTAGCTCTTGTAGCGGTAGTTCTGGTAGTGGTAGCTCTGGTAGCGGTAGTTCTGGTAGCGGTAGCTCTGGTAACGGTAGCTCTGGTAGTGGTAGCTCTGGTAGCGGTAGTTCTGGTAGCGGTAGCTCTGGTAGTGGTAGCTCTGGTAGCGGTAGTTCTGGTAGCGGTAGCTCTGGTAACGGTAGCTCTGATAGCGGTAGCTCTGTTAGAGGTAGTTCTGGTAGCGGTAGCTCTGGTAGTGGTAGTTCTGGTAGTGGTAGTTCTGGTAGCGGTAGCTCTGGTAACGGTAGCTCTGATAGCGGTAGCTCTGTTAGAGGTAGTTCTGGTAGTGGTAGTTCTGGTAGCGGTAGCTCTGGTAGTGGTAGCTCAGGTAGCGGTAGTTTTGGTAGCGGTAGCTCAGGTAGCATCGGTTTGACTTTAAATGGACCATAATTTACTAAATGAACATCATGCAGTATTGAAGAATACTTGAAACTAGAGATTGAGACATACACTCCTGTTTACAATGTTTACTGAGGGAATAAATCAAGAGAGAAGTAGTCATTTTCTATAAACTTCTATACAACCAGAGGAGTCGCCCCCTGATGGCCAGTAGAGAGAAGTTTTAAGACACTTTGGCTTCACTCTGCAAAACCAGAGGTTGCCTCCTGGTGCCGAGGCTATGTTTACTGTTACTGTGGTATGGTTTGTAACAGGTTGCTAATGGAGCTTCAAATGTTTTCCACAGATTATCCTGAATCACATAGAGACACATTGTCTGTGTGAATAAAACATGGTAATAAAGTTAAAGTACTGTTCCATGATGCCGAGTACATTTTTTTTAGAGCCACTATGCTGGAGTGTTGTATTTCATTATTATGAAAGTTTGAGATTCAACTACAGAAAATGTACAACCTAACATATGTTATTATTTTGTGCATGCAGGCCCGCCCGCCCCTACCACTACCAACCCTGCTGAAAGCAGGTTCTATGTGTCTTAATTCAAATAAAAAGACAGTAAACAATTTGGCCTCCACACTGGGAATGGTGACAAATGAACTGACAAAGAAGTAAAAGAACCGACAGGTATAAACACAGCCATCACCAGACAAGGCACAGCTGGAGCAGGCAGGGAACTGGAATAAAGAGGGAATCACTATGATTGGGTAACAATACAATGAGGACCGGCAGCACAAAGGCAGGGCTGACGAGGCGAGACAGTAAACAGGTGGACAATGGAAGACATGGCAACAGGAACACAAAAGGAACACAAAGAGCAAGCACAGGAAAATCAAATATATTAAAATATCAAGCACCCTCCTCACAGAATACCTCTCAGAATACCACCGGTGCAAATGTTTTAGATATGACCTACAAAGCCATAAAAAACTAAACGACTGAAAACCCCAAGGAGGACAACACAACGGTCTAAAAGAACTGATGCAAATTGACTTGTTTTTGGTCGTAACCTTTGGTCGTACTGCATTATTTCAAGCAGGAGGGACAAGTCAGATAAAGAAAATATTATTGTTTATTATTAACAGATGATACTTCATGATAAAGTTTTGACAGAGTCTGTCTTTGGCACTCGGACTCTACAGGGAGATTAGTAATTGGTGGCCGTCTGCCTCAATCAGCAGCAATAAATGGAGTGGAGTCCAGACCTGGTGGTGGTGGTGCTGATGAGGCTGATAGGATGATAAGTTGATGAAGATGATGGAGAGACATTCATATTAAAAAAAAGACAGCAGCAAGATGATAGGCTAAACACGTAATTATTTCGTTGTGCTTATTGGATAGAGGAGACCAGCTGATCTACAGCCGGTGTCGTGATTGATGCCCCGAGAAATGACAGCAAGTAAATAATGAGTGAACATGCGTGAGGAGTGTTAGACAGATGTATGAGAAATAAATGGCATGTCTCACAGTATGATTGATATAAGACCACTAAGAAGTGCTAACGTTAAAGTGAATGATGTGCTAGCATTCTCTGCTAATGTTAGCTCCACAGGTCTCTACGTAGAAACGTAACCTTTGAGAAACGTACATATCTCCGGGTAACGAGTACCACTATCACAGGCTAGCTGCATGCTGCATCTGGACTGGGCTCCTTTCTGTTGCTGCATGCCTACCATCCAGCTGTTCAATGCTTAACATCTTTCCTTCATTGACCTAATTGTATTGTTTCTCTTTGATATTGCATTCACAATTTGAATGAATAAATTCAGTAATTTAGAGCTATATATTTAATCAGCTAATTAGGCTAAATATGTTACCACACTGAATATAGCAATTGGAGCTAATTAGTTAGAATAACACATTCTAGTACTCCTCTGATATAAGAGAAACACAAATCATATTTATTAGTATGCATGTAGCATGAAACTGTCCTGTAGCATCATGTCCTGTGGGGCCTCAGCCATCAGAAATATGTTCGGCACTGGAATATGTGTTATTGATTAGTTTGCTGAGCACTGTCATGAAAGGACAATGCTTGTTTATTCTTTGACATGAAAATGAATCAAAGTCTGCTTTAGGTCTTGAGGCTGGTTTCTCCTTCTTTGTCCAGAGAGGCTCCACAGACACCACTACAGCTGTCAGGCACTTCTTTAGAGATGTAAAAGCAGAAGATGTCATGGCTACGAGGGGTCACAGATCTGTGATCAGCAGTGGTCCAGCAGTGGTCCAGCAGTGGTCCAGCAGTGGTCCAGCAGTGGTTCAGTAGTGGTCCAGCAGTGGTCCAGTAGTGGTCTAACAGTGGTCCAGCAGTGGTCCAGCAGTGGTCCAGTAGTGGTCTAACAGTGGTCTAACAGTGGTCCAGCAGTGGTCCAGCAGTGGTTCAGTAGTGGTCCAGCAGTGGTCCAGCAGTGGTCTAACAGTGGTCTAACAGTGGTCCAGCAGTGGTCCAGCAGTGGTCCAACAGTGGTTCAGTAGTGGTCCAGTAGTGGTCCAGCAGTGGTCCAACAGTGGTCCAACAGTGGTCCAGTAGTGGTCCAGCAGTGGTCCAACAGTGGTCCAACAGTGGTCCAGCAGTGGTCCAACAGTGGTCCAGTAGTGGTCCAACAATGGTCCAGCAGTGGTCCAGCAGTGGTCCAACAGTGGTTCAGTAGTGGTCCAGCAGTGGTTCAACAGTGGTCCAGTAGTGGTCCAACAGTGGTCCAGCAGTGATCAAGCAGTGGTTCAGTAGTGGTCCAGCAGTGGTCCAACAGTGGTCCAGCAGTGGTCCAACAGTGGTCCAGCAGTGGTTCAGTAGTGGTCCAGCAGTGGTCCAGTAGTGGTCCAGCAGTGGTCCAGTAGTGGTCCAACAGTGGTCCAGCAGTGGTCCAACAGTGATCAAGCAGTGGTTCAGTAGTGGTCCAGCAGTGGTCCAGTAGTGGTCCAACAGTGGTCCAGCAGTGATTAAGCAGTGATCCAGCAGTGGTCCAGCAGTGGTCCAGTAGTGGTCCAACAGTGGTCCAGCAGTGGTCCAACAGTGGTCCAGCAGTGGTTTAACAGTGGTCCAGCAGTGGTCCAGTAGTGGTCCAGCAGTGGTCCAGCAGTGGTCCAGTAGTGGTCCAATAGTGGATTTCTGTCGATCGGTGATCAGTACGAATCCCCCCACACCGAACCGGTTACACAGTTTAACCTCCACATGTGAAATATAGTTTTGCTGACGATCGTTATCCGCCGATATTCAGTAAAATATGCAATCAGGACATAATTTATGCTTGTCTAGTCGCCGATCTCTGATGTTACATCGTAAACAACTAATCTGTGTTTAAATTGACAGAAGGAGAACAAAGATTCTGTTCCGTTACATTATTATGCACTTGAAAGTGACATTTCCTGCAGTGAAGCCTTTAGTTATGACCAATAAAGCTGCTTTTACCATAAAAAGCTTAAGTTATGTTGCACTATCAATGAAAATATTATTTTTATTTGTGTCAAAAGGAGGTTGCTTACAAGATCCTAAATGAGACGAATAACTGTCCTCACTATAATACTCGTCCTCCTTTAGCTTAGTGATGGTGACGTGAAGTCATATGTAATAATAAAGTAATTTATAGCCTAACGTTAGCTTTTTACTTGCAGCAATTGCATTCACATTTTGAAAATCATAAAAGTGGTGTTCATTCGCCAAGCATCATAAACGTTTCTTGACACAGACCTTATTTTCTGCAGTAATGTAAAATCCATTAGAACAATCCCATTGGCTTTTTGTCGAGGGTTCACCTACAAAAATACACGATTCCTGCAGCACTGTCCATTGTCCAAAGTTCATGAGAGAACCGCTTTATTCATATAACGACATATGAAATGGTCACGTATAACTATAACGAGCTGAAATCTTTGAAAATGTCAAAGTATAATCAAAAGGGCGTGGCTTATGTGCTTCCCACAGTCTTACAGTTGGCTGCAGGGATCAGGGATCAGGTTTATTTCAGCTGTTACAGATCCATAAAAATGGGACATCTCTAACGGCAAAGGAGTTCAGCTGAGCATCAGTTTTTTAGCATCCACATTCATAATAGACACAGAGGTGTTTTTCTTATTCAGCACACCCTCACTAGTATAACTAAGGTGGAAAAAATAACAGAAAACATCTCTTGGTAAATTACAATACAGTTACAAGGAATCTGTGTAAAAGCTGAACCCCCGCAGGGTTAAATACTGAAGAACACACTGGTTTCCTCTCATGCAGACGTGGCCTTGCTTTCTCCTGTCTGGCTCCATCTATATCTTTCAATCCAGTGCTTTTGATCATATTGACAGAAGGTGTACACCCCTTGAGCATCGTCTTTTCCAGAGAAAGCCCTGACATGAACAGCTCTGTTGTCGGCCTCCGCCAGAAGAGTCACAGAGATCTTCCTAAAGCTAACAAATATCCGCTCTCAAACTTCTCCAAGCATGTCGGCAGAAGCATAAAAGCTCCATTTCAACGGCTCATTTCTTCCATTTCTCCGACTGCATCCCTGCTGGAGCTCTAAACATTCAGCCCTGGGGAAATGGATTATAGCAAATGTGTTAGCAGTTTTGATAGCAGGTATCAACCAATTTTGTCTGACCCAATTTGACATCCAGACATTGTGTCGGTGTCCTGCTGAAACAGACACAGCTGTGCTGCCACGTCCTATATTTAAGAGAGAGGTCCGTCTTGTCAAACGAGATGTCAAACTGCAGGCATGTGACTCGCACTGTGCAAGATGCTCAGGTTTACAAAGCAGCACTGATGTTTGCATTTATAAAGGATGTTTAGTCTGTGTATCAGACTGAAACCGCTCTTTTTATTTCCCCAAAAAACAACTAGCCGACACACACTGCATGCCTGATAGCAGCAGTTCATCTTTGCATAACACAAGCAGATGGGAAGTTTGAACTGGAAACGGGAAAGTGTGCGTTTTAGGGTATTTCTTTACAGTATGCATAGTGGCTTGAAAACACGATCAAGGTATCAGCAACCACAGCAATAATTTATTGGCTTTATTAAAGTAGTTTAGTGTTCATTTAGTTTGATCAAGTTGAACACTGTAAGCTGAGAGAGGAGCGTACTTGCACTTTTAAAGAAAGTGGCAAAAAAAAAAAAAGAACACTGCTACAGCTGTTATATGTTGAATGTTTTTTTTTTCCCCAATGGTTTTATGTTCAAACTTAAATTCTCAGAGAGGAATACAGAATAATTTCTCCCTCTGGCGTGCATCTTTGGTATGAACTCACATTCCTCAGTCTTATTTCATTCATTCATTTCCTGCCCCGGCTGAATGTTTCTTTTACTGCTTTAGTTTCTCTCTCTGTCTCTCTCCCACACTGAAGACCTTTTCTATTTCATTCACAACCAAAATGACGTCATTGGATAATTTCTTGGCATTCTTACCATAACATGGACTACAACAGGATGAGTTAAAAGTGAAATATCAATAAATGCAGATGCATGTAGTTAATACATAAAATTGCATAGCTGCCAGTAGGAAGGGCTCCTGGTCAATCTGTTTGAGCAGTTCACCGTCATTCACCCATTCACACACACTGACAATGGGAACAAGCTACTACCCAAGTACTGGCTTCACAAATTGGGAGCAACTGGGCAACACGGCCCCCAAATTAGGACAGAGAACTGGGAGACATGACAATATATATAAGGAGACGAAATACACCTGGAACGAACGTGGTTTGCAGTTCTCGTTCTCGCTTGTTATTGTTGCAACAACATAAACCTGAACATCAATATGAAGCCCAACTAGAAGCTGCCACAGCAAAGACAGTCCAGAAGACTTAAGTCACTCACGAAAACTGTGCTTCACTGCAGCCACGTCTGGTCCTCTGGTGGCGTCCAGGCACCGTACGATTCACTCTTCCCTCAGTGAAGACATCTTGTGCAGTAAACTAGCTAGGCACTGCTAAACAGAAGGATGTGGTCCGCTAGACAAGCGGTCCCCAACCACCGGGCCGTGGGTCCCTTGGGTACCGGGCTGCACAGAAAGAATGAATGAATAAAATGTCCAAAAAAGTTTGAAAAATGAATGAATAAAATGTCCAAAAAAGTTTGAAAAATGACCGGATACATCCGTCTGTGCGTCTGAGCCTCTTTACACATGTCAAGGGGTTACGTGATACGTTACCCTAAAAACGGTCCGTTTCAACTCTGCCGGTGTTCAAGGCAGAATATCAAGGCAGAATATCCTGAGATCGCCAAAAAAGCTCTGAAAACCCTGCCTCCATTTCCAACATCCTGTCTTTGAGAAGTGGAGTTTAAGTCAAGCAGTAGACTGAACATAAAGGTCTAAATTACGTAGTAAACCGGATACAAAGAACACTCGTTGGGTGTCTCCCATCACCCCGACCCGGCTCCTTGCAGAGAAACAAGCTCAGGGCTCCCACTAATTCGGCGTGATGGTGAGTTGTATTTTAAGCACTTTATTATTGTCTTCATGCCGGTCATATCATTTTATTACGTCATATTTATCGCCCACACCGTGAAGGCCGGTCCGTGAAAATACTGTCTGACACGAAACCGGTTCGTGGCGCTAAAAAGGTTGAGGACCGCTGTTCTAGACGGTAGGCTTGCCAGTTGCAGCAGCATCACACAGCAGTTCTATGAGAGGTAAAAAAAGACTTCTCTTCGTTTAAACACAAAACCCCATAATGTACTAGATATGTAATCAACCCGTTTTTAGGAAAATTGTCTACTGAGAGATGTTTTGGTTTTATTTTAATGGAGTTACTTGCAATTGAAAACACCATAGGGTTAAAAATGAACCATTTGGTTTTAGTGTTTTACGAAAATCACTGCCGACCTGTCAGAATAGAAAACATTTTATTTAAGAGGGATGCCGTTGGAGTAAAGTGGTGTAAATTTCTGTCAAGCTGCATCCTTTTATCACCACCTTTAATTAAACTGTCAAATCAACGGTACATATTGCAGCATTTGGAGTATCAGCTTTTTTACTAAATATTTACACTGACAAGTGGTGCTCCCTGCTTTTCTAATCACAAGGCAAATGAAGAGTCCGTCAGCAACTGGCAATAATTGCTGTATAGACGGCTAGTTTCCTGTTGCTGCTTCTCACAACGGCGGAGAAGAGACTCTGGAAATTCATCTTGTGTACAAAGATCGTTGGGTTGTCTAATTTTACCTGGATTGAAACCTCACCTTAAATTAGTGTTTCACAGAAACAGCATTGTTAGGTGAATAGATTTAGTTTTGATTATGGCAAACCATTACATTACATTTCATTTAGCTGATGCTTTTATCCAAAGCGACTTACAATAAGTGCATACAACCATGAATACAAACTCAATTCAATCAATTCAGTTTATTTGTATAGCCCAAAATCATTCTTTACCCTTTTTGTGTTTCTAATATTGATATTGTCATTGCATGCAATGGAGTGAGAACGTTCCTGTGGGCTTGTTCCAGGGTCGTGGTTGTGAGCAGCATGCTCAGTGTCATGGCTTACCGGGACGTTTGATGGAACTGAGCCATCGTTAACAACAAGTTTCACCTGTGCTATTTCTGCTTTGACAAGTCAAAATGTCTCCTGTGAAAAAGTTCTGTTCTGCTGTGGAATCTGTGATGAGCGGACTACTATAGTAGCCTTACACACACCATGCCCCAGCAGATATTATAATAGCAATGTGATTCCAGATAGCTTTTTATATTCCTGGAGCTAAAACACAATATATCATTTGCATAAGTAGTAATCTTATTTGACACAGCTGAATCATCAGTTGGTTTTTGTAGTCCCATAATTTTAAGTAGTTGGAGAACACCTCTGTAGTCAAGTACAAATACACCTTTGTGAGTCTTTTTTTGTGTTGCATGAGAACTTGACAAACTAGAAAGAAATTCCTCCATTTTCCTCTTGTAGATTGTAAAATGTTGAATCCAACATTGTGTTTTTTTCTGTTTCGAAGCCCAACACTGAAAATATAATGTTGTATATCCCTAGCTTAATGCCACACATGATTGGCGCACCTCTCTGGAAAGCTTACGACCACTGTCAGACAAAGCCTCAGCAAGATATCAACCACATTATTTTTTTCCAGCCAAAAAACTGAAATATTACTTACTTATGGATGAAACAATATTCCACACAACATTGCTTGGTGTGTACTGGTGCATCTGCTTGAGCAGAGCCCCTCTGTTGTGGAACCAGAGGCGTCCAAGGTCCAGGAAGAAAGTTAGGGCATTTTTGCTTTCAGCATACCTAAACCTACGGTTCACGAAATCGGCACTGAATGAATCAATTAATTCAACTTAATCAAAGTCACATTTTGCAGAGATACTGTTAACACATAGTGTTATTATAAAGCGATGATATGCATAATTAAAAAGAGGAAACACAACTGGGGTTAAAGAAGTTAAAACACAATTCTACCGTAAATGATTACATAAACCGACTTGAGAGGACTCAAAAGTGAGGGAGCTCCCCAAGTTATGGAAATATCAATTGTCATATCGCTATCTATGCTACACATGATTAGCGCACATTTCTGGAAAGCTTACAACCTACAGGATCCGTCAATCCCTTGTAAGACAAAGCCTCAGCAAGATATCAACCACATTGTATTTTTTTCCAGCCAAAAAACTGAAATATGACTTACTTATGGATGAAACGATATTCCACACGCTATTGCTTGACAGTGTGCTTCAGCCAAGCTCGTGTGTTGTGGAACGAGTGGCGTTCAAGGTCCAGGAAGAAAGTTAGGGCATTTTGGCTCTAAGTGGAACTAAAGCCTAATTTATGGTTCTCCGTCACGTCGCTTGCGGTCCGCGTCAACACAACGCGTAGTTAGGATTTTTTGGAGGTGCGCGTCAGGCTACGGCGTAGGGGTCTGCGTCGACGGCGTAGCTACGGCGTAGCTACGGCGTAGCTACGGCGTCGACCTGACGGAGAACCATAAACTAGGCTTAAGCCGTAGCCTGACGCACACCTCCAAAAAACCTAACTACTCCTAACTACGCGTCGCATGGACGCTGACCGCAAGCGCTGTGATTGGTCCGCTCAGAACGTAATTTCCGGCAGTTGCTTTTTCCCAGCCTCGACCGGTTTAGTGGTCGTACAGACCACCTCCGCAAACGTCTTCTCTGTCGCCTGCGCTTCATCATTTGCAATATAAGCATTTGCTCTTCAATATTGATGAGCTCCAACTTTAATGCAGCCGCTCCAACTTGGTCGCCATTGTTTACTGTGACCGGAATTCGGCTATAACCCCTGAAACCACACAGCCACACAGGCACACCCCCCTGGCGGCGTGGCGGTTAATTGCAGAGCAACGCGGTCCCTCGACGCAGAACTTCGAATGCGTGACGCCGTCGACGTTCCTATGTTCTATCATCAACCAATAAACCAGTAACACCTATACTGCTATATTAACCTCTTAACTAGTCTCACAAGTGTTTCCTGTATAGTATACCTTTTTTAATTATTCATATAGCCCTTGTGGTTGAGGAGATATTCTGTATTTAGTATGGGTATGCAAACCATTTGCAATTTTTTTTAAGAAATGTCTGGGGCTCAATTGGGGTGCAAGAGGTTTAATCATGGGAAAAAAGGTCTTCAACGAATACTTTTAATCATATGTTTTGTGAACAAAAAAGAATATTAGAGATATTGTTTATGTCATATGTATACTCGGTATATATATAATGAGCATGAGAATAAGTAAAAGACATGACTCCTGTCTACCCTTCACTTTGTCCACAAACCTGCACAACCACAACTTTCCACTATCCCATTGTCACCACGACTTTTCTGTTATGTCACCATGACAGCAACTTCTTGACACACATCAAGCACTTCCTCTGGATTACATTCAAGCCTTTGTGTGATCCCTTGTGCTTTCTTGTTGAAACGGAGCGGAGGTGATTTGTCACTGAGTGGCCCTCAGACGAAGGGCACGGTGTCATCTGCTATCAGACGCCATGATTACTCTGCCCGGCTGCTGGATGCTCTTCAGTTCAGACTCTTTGAAGAACATATTGAAAGAATAGTTTTATTAATCAACTCAATTCAGTTATTTAGTGGAACCTATCATTCCATTCAAACTAGAAAGAGTTATCAGTGTATTTTATAGAGACCGTCAAACCAGCCAAGCTCACCAAGTTGTGTCAGAATGACATGACATTTTGTGGATCATTTAGTGTGTGATAACAACGCAATATGCTACGCTCAGAGCACGTAATGTGGTGTGATAAGTGAGAGGGATGGCTTTTGGTGGTTGGAAGGCTGATGGGGGGGAAATAACAACAGAACTTTCAACCAGCAGTGAAATGTTCCAGAATTAAGTTATTTTTAAGTTACAATAGTGACGTTTGTGATGTGTTTTCCATACTTATGTTTGGTTGTTTTACGTTTTACTTCATTTACGTACTTACTGCGGCAGTTTGAAGGCATAAATGAGGCATAAAATGACACATGAAAAGCCAAAAAATGCATTATTTTGATATGCAAAATGTCCTTAAAATGTTATTCATATGCTGTCCCATGAGATCAGGTCGATGCACGTGGACCATTGGTGTATTATTGACAACCCCCTGGGGGCGGCTCGACTTTTTCGTCCTCTCATGGTGGACTGAGGACAGACGGGTTGGACAGTGACTCCATATCGCCTCTCTCGGCACCAAGGGTATTGAGACAGAAAGAACCGGGGCTAGCATGCTCATTTCAAGAGATATCTTTGCAACCCAAGACATACAAGTATTTTCATTAATGTCTACAATGTAACCTCTTCACATTATATTGATAACGTTTGTTATTTATTTAGATTTTTAACACATATTCTGGCCAGATCTAACCAGTGGCGGGCCGTGGATTTTCTAACTGGGCCTTTTCTAACACAGAGATGGTCTAATTTTCTACTGATCAGCTGTTCGCCAATTTGCTAGCATGTTAGCCATAGCTACTCCATAGTTGTGTCTTTGTATGTGTATATGCCAAACCGGGGGCCACTCTGTCCCCTTGAAGCAAGCTCTTTGAATGAACACCGCCTACATACGTATCCCTTTCACGCCTGGGCGGTAATTACTTTCTTCTAAAACAAAAAGTTAATTACATCCCCATAAATTGGCAATTTATCCACTGAGGCAATGCTTACGTCCGCTATGATATGATTCCCCATCCATTGATGGATTGTATCTCGAGCATCTGCCAAACTGTGTCCATTTACCTGAAGGTCAGGCAGCCTCCTGGCTGTCAGCCCAATGCAGAATTCTTTTGTCACTGCTTGTTGGTCTCAGGTGTTTTCCCAAAACCTGCAATCTGTTCTCACTTGGTTGGATGAGTCAGGGACACAAACATTAGAACAAGCAATGCATGGAAACCATTACACCCATGTCATCCTTCTTTCTCTGACATGTTCTAAAGTGGAAAGACAACGTGTGACAGCTGTCCTCACTTCAGATGCACCGTGGTTAATATGTTTGGTCAGAGGTGTGTCGTGACGCTCGTCTCCTTCAGTCACATGTCCTTGTGAGTCTCCTATAAGTGGGAATACTATAGTGAATAGTTGAAGTTACCCTTACTTACTTTGTTTGTATTGTCTTGAGGTTTTAATTCCACTAACATGACAAGTCTACATCAGAGGTTAAACCCTTTAAGCACGGTGGAACCAGTTTTGGTTCCAGACTTTTTTTTTCTGTTTGAGTCGTCGTAGGAACCCCAAATTAATTCCAATACTTGTGTTTATTGTATGTATTTGTTCAGCAAAGTTTTGGGGAAAAAAAGTATATCTGCAAAAAAAAACACTTTTAAAAGATATTTTGATCAAAACTATGAACGATATGAGCAAGATTTCCCAAAAATGCCTCCTGGAGCAGTCACAGAGTTTTTCTAACTTTATGATGGAGCCCTAACAACAGCCCACATGCTAATAAGACAGCTTTTTGGAAAGATTAGGACCTAAAAAAATTGTGTCGTTCAGTTAAAAAATTGAGTTAACGTAAATACTTAAACTTAACGGTTACTTGAATTATGTTTCACACCAGATGTATCTTCTCACAAGGGTTGCGCTATCGTAGCAATTTAAATGAAGTTAAACAACGATGTGGTTCGAGAGATAATATGTCGTTGTTTGTTGTCTGATAATAGGTGCAGGGGGGTTTTCGCACCCTGTTTTTAAAGGGTACAAGCACATCACTGATCCAGGGAGTAATTCTTGACTACATTCACTCCTTTCTCCCTGAAATACTGTGCAGGTGTGACACATTTTGACATTCTTCCTTGTGCAGTTTCAAGCCTCAGTGTTCTCATAACAAAGCTGTATTTTTATTTTCCAACTTAATGTTTGACTATCCTTGAGCAGAAATTCTTTGTGAATAATGTTAACGTCTAAAATGTAATTTGTCTGAGAATATAGATACCAACATGATCAACATAAGCGCGTTAACAAGATGATTTGTTGGTGAACAATGAATCAGACTACATGATAACATAGATTGCAGCTATCTGTAAAAATGGCAGGGTTTAAAAAATACCACGGTCCTAAAGCTGAGCTTTGATTGACATGTGTTTACTTTCTCCACTGCGACAGATAAAAGGTATACAACTATGGCTGACCATTGTTTAAGGTGTCAGCACAAGGAAACTATTGGCAGCCGATGTATGAGATGATATCTGCTCGGGGATGAATGGGATGAACTACAAGCAGTCGAATAGTAAAACTGTAAAGTTACCTGATTCCTGCTGAACATGGATCCAGCTGCTTGTCCTCAAGTTGTGGACATAATCTGATTTGGTAGAAACATAAAGATCATCCATTTCACCACACACACAATGATGGCGATCAGATGAGCAAGTCGGTTTTCTTGCCATTGTACAATATCTTCACCGGTAAAGTTACTTTTATTATTTGCCTCATGTCCATGGGATCTATATGTGTAGATCCTGTAGCAAGAGGAAGGATGGATACTAAGAGAAAACTGAGAGCGATGTCTTTGTTCACTGAGCCCAATGTGCTCCATGTTGTTTTTAATGGCTGCTTGGAACCCTTTTGTGTCGCTGTAGGCCTACATCACTGCTCTCTATGTACTCCATTGAATTACACCACCCACCAAATGGGGCCAAGTTGCTCTCAAAGGTTTTAGGAAAATACACTTCATGAGGAAGACACAAACTGCTCAACCACGAAAACGTTTAAAAGTGGCTCAAAAATGGTTTTACTTGAGAATGTCACTGACGCCAGACAAAGTGACCATATTTGGTCATGCCTAATAGCATCCACAATGCAATAGCAACCACTCTAAAATGGATTACAGAAGGCAATAGTGTTGTCTTGCTGTCCTCTGTGGAGAAAGGTACGTTTTTAGGAAGAACTGTGTATTCCTATTGCACCACTAAAGTGTGTTAAGCACATAGACTTTATATACAAACGTAGATGTAGTCACCATGACTTTACACATTGGTTTCTGGACTACGGTTTTGATGCTTTGAAGCCTTTTGGCTGACGCCATCTTGTTTTTTTGCAACTAGGAGTGACATGAGCGGACGGAACTAAGTACAACCAACACTGAATGAGACAATACACTTTTGGAGTCGCCCCCTGATGGCCATTCAAGAGGGTCTTCAGAACTGGAGGTTGATGACTGGTTTTCCACCCATCAATTCTTTCTTCCTCATCATATCGTAGAATTGTGATGCTATGCATTTGGCTGAGAGACATCAGCTAACAGAATATTTAAAAAGTAAGATAATTTCACGCCGGACAAGAAGCCATCCAATGATAATTTATCAGGCATCACTCCAGTTGTGAGTCCAGAGAGCAGCGATCTCCTTTCTGGATTCAGTATTCTTTTGATATGCAACCAAGTTTAGCATTCTGTAAGAAGCTATTGTCTATCATTATTCACCCAACAGCTGGTTAGAGTGTTTTGGCTACGAGAGAACACTGGCAGGTCCGGCTGTCCTTCCAATCTTAAAGCCCCTCTAAACTTCATGAGACTTCATGAGACATGAATACAGTATTTTCTTCCAAAATCAGAGGAATTCTCCACACCCAAAATTATTATTGTATTTCAAACATGCGTTATATTGAATTTGTGGAGAAAAAAAAATCTTTTTCTTGCATGCCTCTATGGTGAACGAACTAAAAAAACCTAGAAAAGTCTTGAGTAAATTAATTGAACAGGGCCAATTTAATGTCATACAAAACTATAGCAAAACATTCATTTACAAACTCTCTCACAACTTGCATTTGCTCACTACATGTAAATTCATGCTAAACGTTACTATTTAAAAATCTTCCACATAACACTATTGCGCTTGCACAGGTGCGCTACTCGATGCAGAGTACAGTTTATGCGGAAGTGCTTTAAATCACAAGTTTTGTGAGATTTTATAAACAGAAAATAAAATCCAAAAGAATATGACAGCCTTATTGTGAATAAACTGTTTTTGATGGTTGTGCCGCGGCATTTCTATGGTATCACTTCAAGTTCATGGTTGTCACAGAAAGTCATATTGGAGTGAAACCAAACATCTGCTGTTAATGGCCTCAGCTCTGCTCCATAAAGCGTAACCCTTAACATCAGAATCCATGTCCGTGCTGTTGTAACATCATCCATCCATTTATTTCCAGACAAAACTCATTTAGAGTCTCCCTGGAGTCTCTTCAGGACAGTCGCCACAGTTAGCAGATGCCTTTTTCTCTGCACGGATCCTCGTGCATACATCAAAGACACAATGTCTGGAAGTTCAGAGGGGAGAGTCGCCTGGTTTGCTGCTGCAGGCGACTGAATGAGCTGCGACACTCGTCTGCCTGTGTGGACCTCATTGCAGACACGAGTACAGACACACCAAATCCTGTTTCATTTTAAATCAATTTGTAATAACTATGGTGATTGATTCCTGCAATGACATACCTCATATGCAACCTTCCTGTAATTCCAGTTGTTGATGTCGCAGTAGTAATAGTGATTGGGTGGCTGTTCCTCTTTTCTTTTCCTGAATGTGAAATGTGTAAGACCTGACACATGCTCCCAAGAAACAAGGGTCAGCACTCCACCTCCACAACTGGCTCCATACAATTGACATCAGGGCAGCAGAAAGCCTCTACATTTTCCACATCTTTTTCGACTACACCTTGAATAGGGAAGGTAGCGCCGTAGTAACACTTTAGTGGCACTTAAATGGCACCTACTGACAGCACTTTGTGGTTTAACTTTATTGAAGAAATTGTACTTTCTTGATTCTTGTTGTTCTGAGTTTGGACTCATGGTTGAATGAACTTATTGTAAGTCGCTTTGGATAAAAGCACATTTATTTCTTGTATAACAGATAAGTATCTGTTATACAAGAAATAAACGTGTACATTTCAACCAAACGGATGAAAGCCTGAGAGCTTGTCAAAGTAACACTTTTATCTTTAATCTTATGGCGTGGCGTCGGCCTTTATAGACGTCAGCCGTCCGTGTGTCCAGGGAGCCGCTAACCGGTGGCCGCATGGTCTGTGGACGTTCAGATACATTGGTTATTGGCGTCAGTGTGGGGAGAACAAGAGAGCTTCTCGTTTTTTTGTTTCGTCCTCCCAGCTATATATACGGTGTCCACAGTTAGAAGCTGTGGGGGTTTGGATTAGTCCAAGGAAAACCCCAGCAACCTGTTTAACGATAGACCGTGGGGGTCAGACCCCACGGTCCCGGTGTCTACTCGCGCTAACTGAGCTAGCTAACTGCTAACGAAAGCCTCAGTCCATCCAGAGCCACCACACGCTCTGCTCCCGCCATGCTCAGTAGAGGTGTTTTCAACAGGTTTCATAGGCAACCTCTTCACATTCTGTTTGACGTCATTGTCCTCTAACAATATATGCTTTGTGCTCTGCTCGTCCTCGTCATGTCCTCTCGGCATGACTGACTTTTGTGATGTGATTTAAACTGCTTCAGGATGTATTTAAAACGCATGGACATCAGTTTATTTGGTCAACGGGATGATGCTACCACATACATTTGAAAGAATGTGAAGTTTAAATTGTTAAAATGGCAATATATCGTGTCGGTGCTACAAAACAGTTCTGCTCTTCCTATCTTAAAGCATGATACATGTCATGGAGGCAAATATAACATGTTGATGCCCAACAGAAAAGCTGTGGCTCTTGATTTCCACGTTGACACTTTCCTCCAATCACAATCCTTTCATCACGTATCACATTGTTGATTAGCATTATGGATGAACCAAACGCAAGCGAGCAGACAAACACACTCACTGAAATAACTGATTAGACTTATGAAATCAAACCTCCCATAATTGGCTTACCGTGCTTTATAAGGGAAGGGATCTGCAGCGAGCGACAGGCGACAGCCTCTCATGCTGCTGCGAGTTCCTCCTTCTCATCTCTCTCTCTTGCATCTTTACAATGTTTACCCGGGAAGTATCTGTGTACACACTTTTTTCGGCAAATGCGTCTGCATTTTAAATGTACTCTCGCAATGCAAATGAATTGTGGCAGCCGTGCCTTCAGCAGCGTTACCTTCCTCTGCTCAGCTGCACAGCTCCGTGAGGCCTCCTGAATAGCTTGAGTAACACTGACATCTGCTGGGACAGTGTGTTGTGACTGGTGAGAGAAGAACCACAGTTGAAGCTGTGGGCAAATACTGACTATCTCCTGCGGTAATGACCTTTCTTTTGTCCTTGAGATTTCATTAAAATGGACAAAAATATACCAAACACTCACACAGAGTAAATTGAGCTAAATGCGTCGATCTGAGCCGGTTGTGTGTGATGTGTCTCAGCATGGCTTGACGCGCCGTCAATCAGCATAGCGGCGTCTCAGACGGGGATTTACATCACTGCACTTTCAGTCGCTGCTACTGCCTTTTGACAATGACATCCTTAATGTAAAAAAAAAACACACACAAGCTGTGCACAAGCACAACATGCATCCCCGTTTGCCATTCCTCCCGACTAATTGCTCTTTCTTTCTTTTTAGGTAAGAGATTTTTCTGTGTCTTCATCACTGAAGGGTATGTACGATAAACTCTGATTTCAGAGGCCCCGGTTCATGGAAATGAATCCATATCTTGTGTGTGTGTGTGTGTGTGGGGTGCACCCGCCATCTTTTTTCGGAGTCAGTCTGTCTCTGTTGATATTCATCTTGCTAATTTACAATTCACTCACTCCTGCAAAGACTCTCAATTTGTCCTGACCTTAGTTGTTGCCGAGAGACTTCGACAGGGTGAGTTTATATTCATGCTTTGGCTCTCAGAAGGAGACGTACCATTCTGTGCTAGTGTGTGTGTGTTGGTGCCTGTTTGTGCACATGTGCTTTTTGCATGTTTGTGTATGTGAGAAATCAAGTGCCATTTGGACCTAATTGGGTCCAAATTGCTGTTTGTTCCTCCCCTGAATAACAATGAGCCCCCTCCTCTAAAACAACGGGCTGCTCAGGAGGCGTGACCGCGGCTCGATTAGTTGCTGAAGATGGACATCAGCTGGAATCATCTCAGATCTTTGGCCGCCGCGTGGAGAATGAATGCGGCTCAGTGAGCGCGAGCCGGTGACTGAATCGTGCTGCCTGCGGCTGTCAAGCCGCCAAGGACCATGTCGTATAATCTTCTTTCGAACAAGGCAATCCCCCTCCTCCCCCCCCCGAAAAAGAACAGCAGACGAATCCTGCCTCCCTCTCCGTGATGGTATTTTGATTTCAGTTTCCCATTTCCAGTTTATCACAGTTTGATAAGGTCACCTCACGCTGTCACCTGCTGTATCCAACTCCATTTACTCAAGCGCCCCGAAATGCTATTATCAATATGAAATATTGCCCAGACAGACTACAGCTCTTCCAGCGAGGAAAACATCAATGTTTACTGTTCAGAAATCAAGTCCTCGCCCCAGGTGCCAGCCACTATCTGTCTTCTCTTGGGAGAGGGGGGGGAACAAAAATCTCCAACAGGGATTACTAATCCCCTGCTTGTTTGTGGTTCAGCGAAACAAGATTATCCCAGTCGCTGTTTACAATTTGGGCACCCAGATGAAATGATAAACGCCAAGAAATGTTTATTTTGTTGAATAAACTCCCTAATCCATTCCAATAGACTGCCTAGTAATTGCATAGTAATGGCTTTTCCCTATGCAACCCTCCCAGACTGTCGATACTTAAATGGGATTGTGACTTGCCAGCCTTGAGATATTGGGATCAGGATGACCCAGATTCCTTCCTCCTGCTTCTAATGAGGTGCTCTGTCATATTGTTGGAGAATTATTACGAGTATATTTTTCTGTTTACGTCTGCCTGTGAAGACTTTAGTAGTCTTATGAAAACAGGCGAGTACACACACGGCTGACAGCTTAGTTTAGTTTGTGGAAAAGTGAGAAGCCAAATGAAATGATTGAACAAATGTGTTTGGAGTGATTCATTCTCTAAATGGACTTATTTTAAGATAGGTGTAACCATCCTCATTGAGATGCAGGATTACGTTTTCTAAGCCTTCAGCAAAAGCCATTTCCGAATGATACAATTGGAATTCACTTAATGAAAATACTTTCCACTTGATATGCATGACAGTCTGTAAAAATTGCACATGAGGGCCCGGGTACAAGTCTCCCAGGACTGACTACCAGAAATAAAGCAACACTTTCCAAGCTGGAAGGAGGAAACTAGCAGCATGCCCAACCCTCAATAGCATCTCCGCTACGAGCTAGCTATCCTTGCTTCAGCGCGTCCAGTGCAAACATGGCCACTGAATAGATGCTGTGACAGACGGTCAATGTGTACGGAAGCTGTCTGAAGGCGGGCACTCTTTCCTGGGTGTCATTTCCAGCTGCTGTCATTGGTCCCATGTCGGTACTTTTAAGGTGTTGGCGGCAAGTAGCATCCTGGTGTGAAGATGGTGGACAGCCACTCTTTAGCCTCACATAGCAAAGGCTGCAGACAGGTGTTCCTATACAGACTATGCTGAGGCTCGATGCTGCTGCTACAGCCAGCCCTTCTTTACATGGAGTTTGCCTTTAGGGACCATAATGTTTAGTTTCGTAACATTATAAACGTCATTCATATTCATTTTAGATGGAAAAAGTAGAAGCAGCGTGTGCTCATTTAGTGAGACGTGCAAGTTTCTGCTTTTTCCACAACGCCGTCCTGCAAATATTTCAGAATAAAAGCCTTGTTTTAACAATTGAAAGGATTCTATCCACAGAAAAATGCATATTTATATATTCCCGATATAGATAGACATTGAAACGGTAGCACTAAAGAGGTAGCAGTAGCAACACTTTTGATAATTTGAGTACAAGATTTTAAAAAGACAAATCATGTGCTCATCACTTCGAGTATAAATAATTGTATCCGTGTGAACTGATGTCACAGGTTGAGGAGCCAGACTGGCGTCACCCCTTCACGCATGAATAACAATATCTTTAGTCAATTGGCATTTTATCACTATGCATTTTTTTTTGCTGCAGCAATATTAAAAGCTCAGAGCAAGCGCTCCAGAAGTCTGCTGACTTAGAATAAAGAGCAAGAAAGTCTGCAGAGGGAGGAGGGGTGGGTCAAACAGACACATGACTTTCACCCAGGAGGCCGCTGTCCGTGTCCCCTGTGAGTTATTTATATCGACTACTTGCTTAACTTAATTTATGAAAATAAAAGTGAAGCCATGATCTTTTCCTTAACCTAACCAAGTAGTTTAAATTCACAACGTTGACCACGTGTTTAAAACGTGTCCACGTGTAAGGAGTTGGTCATGAGAAAGCTACAGCTTAAAATGTGTACAAGACTCAATAATAAGACTTAAATTGCATTTTTACGCCTTCCCATGAGATCACGTTGGAGCACACGGCGTTCTTAGTTGAGCTAGATCAACAAATCCATCAAGCAGATGAATCATCCGACACTAGCTCATTGCAGATACGTTAGTATTGACATATGTTGGCCGATAAGTAGCAAAAGATGTCAGACGCCAACAATTACTGCCTATTATATGAGGTGCAAAAAGCTTTTAGGGTTGCATGCTGTGTGCTGACTGCATGTGTTGGTTGAAAGGTGTTGATTTTCCAGCAAGATACATTTCTGTGAAGGGACATCCGTAAATAACGAATGATAAAGTCTCTCGGCAGCCATACGGAAACTTTCTATCTCGTCCATGAATACTATTAACGTACGCTTGTGTATTCAAGCCCTAAGTGTGAGTGAGAAGTCAATGCCAATCCCCCCATGATGTGAATGCATAGATGTCAAGGTGCAACGCTGCAAAGCTTTGAGCTGCAGCTCCAGGCTGCGTGTCCCCCGACGAGGCTCTGACACGTTTGCTTCTCCTTTGAGCGAGTGTGGACAGATAGAACAGTGTGGGGAGCTAACGAGATGGACAGATCACATGTGTGTGTGTGGGGGGGCGGGGACTCGTCTCCTTCCTCCTCGTTCATCCCCTTTGTAGATCACAAAGAGGATCGGCGTGACAGTCGGTGCAATAGGGGTCCAGGTACAGCGGAGTCAGCTGAGCTTCCACACCGGCACTGAGGCAAAAGTTGCTTGTCACAATGTATCAATGAGCGCAGCTGCCGACTTCCATAAAACAGCGCCGCGTGTTTGAACACGAGCGAGATCCTTCCAACGATTCTCCTTTCATGCATCCGTCACATGAACACAAGGCTGATTGGATCTCCAAGGTCAGTTATTTCCATTCATCTCATCATGAAGACGGTAGTTGGAGAGTGAGGCATGAATATGATAGTATAGGGGCGACAGTGAATAAACCAAGGGAACCCGGCTGTTTTCATACAGCGTTGGCAACTACACCTACGTATATATGTGTACATATGCAATTTCATTTGTAGATATCCCACGCAATCAATTTGTATGGAATTATGAACCAGGAAGTATAAAGACGGCAAAAAAACTCATCTTTCACCCGTGAGACCGTCGTTTGTGCCCCACGTGAATGAGAGGGAACATTAATTTGCCACCTAACTTTCCTACTAATGTCACTTCTTTCGTTATTTTAACCCAAACTCCGATATTTTCTTAAACCTAACCAATTGAATGAATGAATATAATGAATGAATATATACTTTATTAATCCCCAAGGGGAAATTTGGTGTCGAGTAGCAGCCATTTACACAGAAAATAAGATATAAAAACAACAGGGATGAAAGATATATAAGATATATACAATAATACTAATAAAAATAAAAATAGCTGGATGCAAGAAAAAAGAACAGAGTATTAATTTAGGAATTAAATTAAATTAACACACTTTCTGTCCGAGACACCTGCAATGCATGTGTGTTTCCACGTGCACACGTGCACACGCGCACACACACACACACACACACACACTTCTTGGCTTCCACGTCAACTCCCACGGGAACCACACATGTTGGCATTCTCAGAAACGATCACAAAACTTTGTCTCCACATACAAAGAACTCTTCTCGCGGCTCGGGAATGAAAAGCTTTTTTGAGTTCATTGTGTGGCAGCACAAAAGATATACACCGTATGTGAGGTTGTTGATCACATCTTTGATCATAACAGTGGTGGGGAGAAGGGAGGCCAGGAAACTGACAGTGAATATCAAAGGAGGAAGTCAAGAAGGAAAAAAACACGATCAAGAACACCAGAACAATACAATCATCCATTCAATTCTCAGCGCTAGCACAACAGATGATATGTTGTGCTACTATTCAGAAAAATTAGAAATGGCCTCGAAACAAATTAAAGTTAAACTTTGATAGAAGGTATTCTGTGATAAATATTTGTATTTGTCAAAAGGATCCATTCATAATCCTTTTTTTTACTCCAAAACTATTTGTATGAGTTCAGGTCGGTGACAGGTGGAGGTTAACAACCTGTAATGTTCACAAGAACATAAGTTGATATGCACATTAAACAGAACATTAGTTGATCATTCATGGATTGTTATGGATTCATAGTCCGCTCTAATGAGTGAACATGAAGCTAACACAGCAGGAGGGTGAAATCTGTGAGGCAACCTGCGAGATTGTGATATGAAATCTTTATATGTTTCTTTCTATGCGCTACATATAACTAGTGTTGGTTCCGCTGCAGCTTCTGAGACGGTGACGCCAACAGAATTTTACATATGAGTCATCCATCACAGCAGTTTTGGAAATGATTCACCGGAGCAGAAACATCGGAGATTCTCCTCCTTCAGCCTCCAATTACAAACACAAGACTGCAGTCAAATGCAGATGCGGGGCTTTTTTTTTATTAGCAACGAACCGCACATATTTTAAGAGCGCATACATGCAGCCCATCCAAATCCCTGCGACTCTGGAAAGAAAGTCGACAGCCGGAAGGTGGTGATATGAAGCGCTGCTCGTCTGCACTGAGCCCGTGTGCCACTGGGGGGCAAAGTAGCACTATCAACGCTGTGCAGCAGTGACCTATTTTTCCAAATGTTGTCCTCGTCTCCTGCATTTGTTGTCCCCCCCCCCTTTGAAAACGAAAATATGTATGTTAGCATAAACATATGATGCATTAGCATATCAATCGGCGCCGCTGGATGCTGTGTCACTGCGGTAAAGGCCAGGCATCTCATTAACACGTTGTGGACATCAAGGAGCGACGTCTCATCTATTTGCCTCTCTTGTCATTAGCAGAGAGGCAGACAGGGAGAGAAGGAGAGGCACGACGATGGAGCTCGTGATTATCAGCCTCCGTAAACTGTCATATGTTCACCAGGCTGACACGACACTGCATCGCACTCTTATTTATTTAGCAGCTCCTCCAACATTTACAGTCTGGGCTTCTGAACAGGATTTAAGACTACAGCTACGTGACCATAAATAATCCACCTCAAATATCCTCTTATACTTCAAAGAGATGCCTGCTGAAGATTAGCATTTCGCTCCCACTGTGAGGGGGAAACGGCTAAAAATAGTTGTGTTGGAGGCGAAAAGCATTCTTTGGTTTGGGGGGGATGCGGTTGTTCTTGTCTGGGTGTTAGCATCAGGGGGATGAGATCTCCTCCCAGTCTGCTGTCGATCGACTGCGCGCCCAATAACGGCTGGTGTCCTCGGGTGAAGCGCCGATGAAGCCCGGCACCCCGGGGAGGTGCATTCAAATAGGTTCCAGTGCTGCAATAGAGGGAAACCACAGTGGCAAACCAGAAGCAAGGGCAGACAAGAAAAAAACGAGTAGTTTGTACAAGTGCAGCTCAGTGAGAGGAAATAGAAATGGACTTTTCTTTTATTGACAGATTCAAGAACACACATCTTTTATCCTCAATTTGATCTCACGGAAAAAACATTCACATTTTGTGACTCCTTTCTGTTACCTGCAGTAGCGGCAAGTGGTCACCGTGTGCACGCCACGTGCACGCCACGTGCACGCCACGTGCTTCTGGGAGAGATTGTTCTGCTTATCACCGCTTTCTAACCGCTCAAGGCTGCAGCGCCTTTTGTCTGTATTGAGTGGCAGCATTAGAAAAGCGTACGAATCTGACTTGAAATATGTATGAAAGAAATATTTCCAGGAGAATAAAGGCACAAGAGCAGACGGCCACACAAAAGAAAACAATAGAAGAATACGTTTTATTTATATTTACCGTTGATGTTATATTGTGTGCACTCAAAAGCTTTCTGGAAGTTTGTGCTGAGAAAGATGACACTGTGTTTGTAGCCTAACATCCTCAGGTGGGAGAACTGTGGTCACAGCACTAAGCTGATTAGTGACTATGTACACTTTCTTACTTAATTACTAAATTACAGGATGAGGATTGAAAAAAAATAATAATAAAACGATTGGATTTCATTTAGATTTCCCTTCTTCCACTACTTCCTCTTCGTCTTCCTCTCCTACATTTTGTGGAGGACATCAACCTTTGCATTCCTTTCACTGATATGTTTTCCTGCAGCATTCTGCTGAAAGATAGCTCACAATATCAGTTTGGAGAGAGGGAAGCCTGATAGTGGATATGTAAATATACAGAGACTCCGTACCTCTACTTTCATCCTAACTCTGTTACCCACGCATATATTAAATATACATATTTCATTTAATGTTATAGTCACTATATATACAGTATATAGTATTCATCCAAATAAGATGTCACTTATTGTGTTGGTGGTTTCTGTGGATGCTTAAAGGGGATCCATATGGATTTCAATATGGATTGTGTTTGTGTCTCACTGGCTGTTCATGACTGACAGACGTGTCAGAATATTAGTGAGTGTATCTGAAAGGATGTCCAGCGGGTTGTTGATGCTCTGGCTCCCAATTTCATCTCATAGGGATTTCATATTTCATATTCTTGTGAAATAAAATCAACCTACTCTCAATCCCCCAGAACAAATATATATATATATATATATATATATATATATATATATATATATATATATATATATATATATATATATATATATATATATATATATATATATATGTGTATATATATACACATATATATATATATATACACATATATATATATACATATATATATATATATATATATACACATATACATATATACACATATATATATATATATATATATATAAGTATGTCAGCTGTTTTAGGTTGTGTTGCTATGCAGATTTGACTAGACAATACAGTAGGTATGCTCATAGAGCACATGCTTTTCTGTCATTATGTTTGCAAGTAACATATGTATTTTCAATTTGAAAGAAGAAAAAAATAAAAACACAAATACATGCATACACAAGATCATTAATTCTGGATTTCATCTCCAGCGTTTCTCCGACACTTGCTGGCTAAATAGGGTGGGACAGCTTTTCCCAGTTTGAATCCTGTCCCTGTGTTAATTGGTCATGTGTCTCTTGTTATATATATATATATATATATATATATATATATATATCTGTATAAGATTATCCTCACATCCTTGTTGCATGACTCATCCTTTACTCAGAATCATCCAATCAAATGAGACTTCATGCGACCACAATGTGGATTCAACTACCAGAGCCATGTGGAGAGGAGATGTGTTTGGATATCAGGCGGCGGAACCTCTGTTTCCATTTCCAAAACAACGTGGCCGAGCTATTTTAGAAACGTTGCTGATTTCTCTGTCGCTAAAGCGAAGGCAGTGAGTGCAGACCAACGTCAACCTTTCCCTTTCATCTCCACCGCGTCCTCCTGATCTAACAACAGGTGAAGGAGATTTGTGTGGAACAGTTCTCTGTAACTCAGCATCGTGAGGAACGCTAAGCCCACTTTGTAGCGGTCTAAACCCTTCACATTTGATGTAAATCCCTCTCACACCGTGCAAATATTCCTTTTCACTATGAAATACGTCACAGTTCATAAGCCAACGATGCTCTAACTCCTGTTTGAAGCTTTTGTTTAAGATCAGGGAAAGATGTAAAAGTCTAGTGGTGGGGAGTCAAACTCATTTTAGTGAAGGGGCCAGATGCTGCCCATTTTGATCTCAAGTGGGACCAGTAGAATCATAGCATAATAACGCATACATAACCACAATATTTTTGGGATAAGGTTTTTGGACGATAAACCCTATTTTAAAGGTCTTTTTACAATAAACTAGAAACATAAAAAGCAAAAATTCAGACATCAGTTTATCTGCCTGGCCTCTCCTCTGCAGATTCCCTCGCTTTGTGACGCCACTTTCATGACGTGATCCATTTTTAACGACTTGCAACACAATGCCTCGCGGTGCAAAATACAGTGAAATGTCCAAAAACTTCATCCTCCATTTGCAGCTTGTACTTTCTCCCTGGATTTCGTCACAACGCCTGTTTTTCCCCCCGATCATCGATGGTGCACCGTCTGTAAGTCATTTAAACAGCTATCCGGCGGACCGTATGTTTGATGTTTACTGCTCTCAGCGAGAGGGTCTGGGTTCCATCCCGGGATGGAGCTTGCAAACACTTACATGTGGTAGTGTGGGTTCTCTACGGGTTCCTCTGGCTTCCTCCCACAGTTCAGAGGCATGAAGCGCTCTCTGCTCTCTATGTTCTGCGCTGTCAGCTGGGATGAGCTGGCATTGGCTCGGGGCAAGACTTTATACATCCGGAAAGGAGATTAGAGTTACATTTTTCTGAATCACTCCAATCCCAACTAGGATGGAGTTTTTACTTAACGTTGATGTGTGGTTGTGCTTGTGGAGATGTCAAAGGGAAGCCCCCCCCCCTTTTGGATCCGGTTCAGAGGTGCTAGGATCCAAACTCCAAAAACGTATGATCCATAGTACAGTCCGGATAGTTGCATATGAGGATTGATAATCCTAATAACCTTATCAGCCCATGTCTGAGATAACTGAACAACACACTAGGATGCATGCTTCTTTCTCTCTATTATAATTTCCTGTATCCAATTTGTACCACACTTTTCACACGTGCTCCGTATTGATATTGCACATTAAAATAGAAAGTGAACAAAGTGAATTGATGAAGTGTGCAATCTGTATTAAAAGCTCCGTTTCCACTGTGCGGATACGAGCCGAGAGCGTGGCTTTTCCTCTCTGTGACAGCACACCCGCTAATGAAAAGACTGCAAGAGTCAAGCAACACTTGGACGACCACATTCGTATTCATTAATGCAAAATTGAATGTTAATACAAACACCAACAGTGTAAACAAAGATCATTTACAAAATGAGTATGCCAGCAGTTTGAATGGTACAAACACACTCACCAAAAAAGTACTGTGGAGGTGTTGAGCCTTTTAATAATACATTTCCAAACATCAGCAAGTGATTCATAATTCAGCTCAGTGGTAGGTAGAGCCTCCTGCCAAAAAAACAAACCTGTTTAACTTTTCACACTCACAGCACGTTACAGAGAACCAAGCGCTATAAAGCTGGAAAGTGGGAGGCTTGTGTCTCTCCATACTGCTGAGATAAGTAACTTGAGGGACTTCCCAAGGCCTCGGCCTACTTTGCTTCAAGTCCGGGTGAAGGGAGGAGGAAGAGGAGGAGGAGGAGGAGAAGAAAAGCACAGCAGCTGCCAAGCAGACGGCATGAGGTGGTGTCTGATTCAGGCAGCAGCATCTTTGCTTGATACACAAAGCTCATGATGTTTGGGGGCTTTTAGGTCTGCAATCTTTAGCCTTGATGTGCGAGCTGGTGTCTGCTGTAATGACACATGGCAAACGCTCCAACATCTCCCGGAGTCAAACAATGTTCTTTGCAGACAGTTTGTCGGAAATACCTGCACTCCATCAACTTATTTAAATCGTACCGACACCAAAAGAGGCGGTGTTGCTGGCTTACATGTACGGAATGTCTGGCTAGGATGAGAGAGCTTCTGAGGGACAGATGTTTTCCATCTGAATTGTTCATCCTGCCACGACCACGTCAGTGATAATGAGAAGGAAGGTGTGCCATTTGATGCTTGCATCCCCAACGGCTTGGGGAATATTGAGTGTACCAAAGATGATGTCATCTGGCTCCCATCCCAGCCAGAGGCCGTGGAAAATGTACAGTGTAAAGCGAGCAAAGGACCCCAACTGGAGGCTTGAAGCCCGACACCAGAAAATATTACATTTTTACAAATAATGCATTTAACGGGCACTCTTATACACATCAATTTACATTGAGTGTTTAGGTAATTACACACAGGCAACGGCAAGGGAAATATCAACAAGAGCAGAGTGAATGGAATAACTAATATAGTATGCAGCTGCTGGCATCTTTAAAGTGGCTATAATCATCATGTTCTGTATCAACAATGAATCCTAATCTATCAGCAGTGTTGGGGTAACGAGTTACAAAGTAACGGATTACAGTAACGCTATTACTATTATAGGTAACGAAGTAGAGTAACACATTACACACAAAATATTGGTAACTACACTACTTTACTAGACCTCAGGAACGCGCTTTCCTGCGTTACCCAAGACATTTTTACCAGTCCGAAAAGTTCTCTTTTAGCGGCGCGCGAGTCACACGACACTTCCTGTATGAACAGTAGCAACAAGCTGATAGCTAGCGCTGCTGCTGCTGCTGCCCTCGACCCCTCTGCCCAAGTCGGGTGTCGAGCCTGGTCCCGCTACCTTCGGTGGTTTTCGGGAGCTAGCAGAAGTTAACAGGGAGCTAGCGGAAGTTAGCGGGGAAGTGACGGAGCGCTAGCAGGAGCCCCAGCCGGCTACAGCGGGGAGCTAACGGGGACTCTGACCGAAGGTAGTAGCGCCTCGTAACCCGACGTTTACGGTAGATTGTTCATGCAGGAAGTGTCGTGTGACTCGCGCGATTATTATTGGAAAATATATTAATTAATAATAATAAGTTATTATTGAAAATTTAAAATAAAGTGATGAAAGGGCCATGATGTTTGTCCATGTATCTTTGCAGTTAATTTGGACATTTGCTTAAAAAAAGGGAAAGTAAAGTAACTAGTAGTGTAGTTACTTTTCAAATGCAGTAACTAGTAAAGTAATCTAGTTACAATTTTCAGAAGTAACTAGTAACGTGTAACTAGTTACTTTTTCTGAGTAACTACCCCAACACTGTCTCTCAGTGTGTGAAAGGCAACAGACTGTATAAGAAGTGGAGCTAGTCACCTTGACGTCCCCCATTGGGTTGTCGATTACTGTTTTGAAGCTTACAATCTGACATTTTGGCCGCTGCCATCTTGGTTTTTGTCCGTCTGTAACCAGCTGTGGCGCCTGAGGTTGGAGCGAAGAACAACCCGACGCTGTATGAGACATTTTACAGTTCAATAAAATGATTCAATTCACGTTCGTGAAGGCGAAACATTATTACGCAAACCTTTTTGTTTTCACACGAGAGTTTCAATTATCATTGAGTTTAAGGAATTAGCACTTTGAGAAATATCTTCATATTTAGAGTGCAGTGTAATCACTTTTGGGAATACATTCTCACTTGTTTGCTTTCCTGACATGTTTATTTGTTTGTTTGACTCGATAAACAATTCCTCTCTGGTGCCAAGCAGGTGTGGCAACAGAATACTTGAGGGACCGTATTAAATGAAGATATCTGTTGTGGTCTGTGTACCACTGTGAAACAAGAAGGAACCAGCAAATAATGCCATCCAGCATCACTCACTGCCTTAAACCAGGGTGTAAGCATATTTCAGCTCGGCCTTATCTCACAACTTAGGTCCCACGCAGCCTCTGTATACAAGGAAGTCAAACTGGAGGCCAAAACATGGAGCCGGTTTATAATGTGTTGCTTTTTGAAAAGCAGGGTTCAGGATGTATTCACCTGTCAGAAGTGGGCTGAGGCGTTTAAATCATCAGCCGTATGCAGAGGAAGATAATGTGGAAGTTCAGAGACTGCCGACCAAATAATTTCAGAGGATTAGCTCCCCGACTGTCATCTTTGCTTCGCTCAGCCTGGCATTTCAGAGGCATGCCGACTGCCCGGACAAACAGAAACCTCTGACTTTGAAAGAGTAGAGCGTATGTATGTCCCCTCAGCCCTATGTCCCCTCAGCCCTATGTCCCCTCAGCCCTATGTCCCCTCAGCCCTATGTCCCCTCTGTCCTATGTTCAATCAGCCCTATGTCCCCTCAGCCCTATGTCCCCTCTGTCCTATGTTCCCTCAGTCCTATGTTCCCTCAGTCCTATGTTCCCTTAGTCCTATGTCCCCTCAGCCCTATGTTCCCTCTTTCCTACGCACCCTCAGTCCTATGCACCCTCTGTCCTATGTCCCCTCTGTCCTATGTTCCCTCTGTCCTATGTTCCCTCTGTCCTATGTCCCCTCTGTCCTATGTCCCCTCTGTCCTATGTTCCCTCAGCCCTATGTCCCCTCAGCACTATGTTCCCTCAGTCCTATGTTCCCTCAGTCCTATGTTCCCTTAGTCCTATGTTCCCTCAGCCCTATGTTCCCTCTTTCCTACGCACCCTCAGTCCTATGCACCCTCTGTCCTATGTCCCCTCTGTCCTATGTTCCCTCTGTCCTATGTTCCCTCAGTCCTATGACCCCTCAGTCCTATGTTCCCTCAGTCCTATGTCCCCTCAGTCCTATGTTCCCTCATCAGATGAGTATCTGCAAAGCCATTGTTTCACATCCGACCGTGTGTTATCTTTTAAAACACACACTCGTCGTTCTTAAGGCCCTTTGCTCCAAAATGTTAACTGACAGAAGCACATAATTGTTACTTATTATGCAGAATGAAGTTGCAGGACCTTCCAGGTCAGAGTATTTGACTTCCTACTATAGTGAAGGCATGACCCACGCTACTCTGCCTCCGATTGGCTCTTACTCTATCTGCTGAGGAAACATGGTGGTTAGGGAACATGGAGATTTCCTCACGCAGACCACATCGGGGAAAAATAAATAAAAAACTAAAGTATGCATCTGCTGACTGCTGATGTAATTACTTGTATTCCATTTGCCCAGTCACTACAATTAAAACTCTTGAGAGCTGCGGAGACAGGATGGAGCCGTAAACAAAGCCCTTGGTTTACTTACTGCAGCGGGGAAACAGCCCCCCATGCGCAGGACAGCAGCTACATCCCCTGAGAACATGTACAAACACCGGCAATAACACCAGCTCCTTTCTCCTTTCTCTATAGTGGCTACCGAGGCAGCAGCTACAGTGTTCTGAAGTCTACTGTGTATAGAAGAGAGTGTGTGTGTGTGTGCAGACAATAAGCCAGAATGCTCTCTCAAGCAAAATCTCAGCTGACCTACAGCTGCCATGGCATGCTCCCCCTGTATCCTGAGCTGTCTGGGAGGCATCTACACTTCTGTAAGGCAAGATTCAAGAAGAAATCATCAGAATCACTCCATCATTGGTATTTGTTTATAACATATTGCTGCGCAGCAGCCACTCTGGTATTCACTTCATTTACCATCGTCTGCTATCGGAGGACAGAGGACATCATTTATACACATTCAGTTGATGTAACTAATGCTGACAGACGATATGGAAATAAACGCTATGCATTGAACGACATGCACATTTTACGGAACTCCACTTTCCTCGTCTGGAACCAACTCCCGCCGGTGGGTAAATGCAAACTCAAAATAGTTTCTTTCAAAGTGATACATGTTGTTGTGTTGGACCGGGGCAGACTGTTTACTAAAGAGAAGAAGAAGAAAAAAAAGAGGAAAGTCCAGCATGGTGCGAGAATACGCCTTCGTGCCCACACCTACACACAATTAATATTTCAGCAGCGCTCACTTTGCTGCGATTCACATGCCAATCAACCACCGGCGGGCAATCAGACGGGAGGCAGAGCGACCGAGCTAAAGCTAATCTGATGGGAGAGGAAGGAGCGAGAGCTGAGATGGAGATAGATGGAGGGAGAGAAGGGGAGGAGGGGGGGGTTGTTGTGGAGGAGATTCAATGTGCACAGATAGCGAGAGAAAGAGATGAATAGCAGGGGGGAGGGAAATTGTCAGAGACGGTGCTGGATATATAGCAGGCCGAGACAATATAGACTCTTCATCTGGCTCCTGGCAGATGTTTAAAGAGCTTGCTAATGGAACACTGGTGCCTCCATAACAATGAAGCTCATAAGCATTGTCATATTCACGATGATTAAACCAAGGAGGCTATATTTGCACTCGCCACCGTGAAAATAATTCCTCGCTTTGCTTTTCTTTCTCCCCCTTGCCTTTGTCTTCACTCCTAGTTAATTACTATCTAATAAAAAACAGAAAGGCCAGAGAAAATCCCCAAAAGCTTAACAGTGGAGCAGAGGGAGAGCTTCCGCTGCCAGCTACGTCTTCCCCAAAAAAAATAAAAAAAATCTTTTTAAAGTTACACAAAGGTGTTTCAGATTTGAGTGGAATATTTTTCAATCACTTTCGTGTAATGAGCAATTACGTTGTTATGCCCGGCAAACACCGTGATCGCTATTTAAATACAGTGCCGTCCTCTTGAAATGTGAACACATGGAGCCCTGCTTCATTGTCCACAGCCTTTTATGGCACTCAGTGCTGCATGATCACAGGGAATAATCGTGGCTGCAAATTAAGCCGTGTTGTTCCTTGACCAACAGACATATTTATAAACAACAGAGCAATTATGCGTGAGTTACCAATATAAAATGGGCAACGGAAAGAGACGTCCCGGGGCGCCGCCGTTCAAAGCGAAAGCCACACTTATTATTATTAGCTATCTCTAAATGCACTGCAATAAACATCAGCCTGGCCTTGAGCCACACTGCTGCAATGGAAAGGTGTGTAGCTTTTTTTAGACTCACAAGTAGATCATGCTTTTCCAACATATTAACCTGTCGACGCAAATTGTATCATCAAAGTGTCAGCTAATGTGTCTTCTCAGCCTGTGTCCAGGGGAAGCTTCGAATAACACTAAACCAGATGGGTTTACTGTAATAGAGCTTTCATTTAGGCGCGTTGTGCTGAAAGTTATCAGCAGAAAGATACACACTTCAAGTTGCAATACATGCAGGTGGGCTAAAACAAACCATAAGAAGCGAGAGGCTAGTTTCTGTTGCATCATGTAATATTGGCTGCACTATATTTGCATATTTAGTCAAACGTGTTTTTTTGATTGTCTTTCTCTTCCACAATACAATGGAGATGACAAATAATTCCATTCTCAGTATTCAGTCTATTGTGGAGGTTCATCAGTAAACATTTTGAAACATTCGAAATGACTCTTGATAGCCGAGTTCGGCGGCCTTGTCTTCTTCCAGTCCATGTCATGTTTGGGTAAGACGCTAAATTGCTGTTTGCTGTGAACAGCATTGCATGGTAGCTCCTCCCATCAGTGTGTGAATGGGTGAATGATGGCATGTAGCGAGAGCTTTTAGTGCTCTGAAGACGAGGGCGTTATATAAGTACAACTCTATTTACCATTAACCATCCCTTTTCACACTGATAACATTGTTCTACATATTTCTTTTGCAAGTTGTTTCTGGAATGTCTTACCTTTGAATTTGTTCGCCGCGCTCGAGTCGTGGGATGCTGATGTCGGTCTGTTCAGTCAGCCACACAAATTCCCTCCAAAACTGAAAGATAAACAACTTTCGGATGGAATTTGGTTGATGTTCTGCACATGATGCATTGAGATTACTGAGGTCATCACTTAACACCGTCATCAGGTCAGAATGTCCAGTACTTCACTTCTTCTCTAAAGTCACAGCATTCCCATCAGGTATTTGGTGTTTAGCACTGTTTCGCAAATATTAGTATGCAAACTAAGATGGTGAATGTGGTTAAGATTATACAAACATCAACAGGTCAGCCTCATCTTTGTAAGCATTTGAGCATATTGATTTTAGCGTTTTAATCAAGAGACTTTATTAGAATTTAACATGAATAACAATTGGACTCCATCCTGAAGTCGGATGATAGAAGGGTAGTGATGCTGAGGTCAGATAAGGCAGAACCCCCTGGAGTCCAGACACTGCTGGTGGTGGTGATGATGATGATGGTGATGATGATGAAGGGAGTTGCTGCACTCCGATGATGAATGAGGAGCAGGACTGTGATGCTGACTGGAGGTGACCGGGGCGGAGGAGGGTCACATCTGGTCTGAGCTGAAATGACAACTGACGGCAGCAGAGAGGAGAAATGTTTAATGTGTGACAGCAGCGATGTGATTGGCTTCAGGAAACTGTGCAGCACCTGATTGGCTCATTTAAAGTCAACGCCCACAATCAGCTGATGGAGTAAAGAGAGTCTTTCTCCCTAAACTTCTACTTAATTAAGCTTCATTTACATCAAAGCACGGCTGTGCCTGAAGCTGAATGTATTCCTCTGTTTCACATGACCGTGCATAGGGTCTGAGGCTTTGATGCAGCGGACGTCCCCTGAGACTGAGGGCTTCCCCCCGACTAACAAAACAACTCACTTAGTTTACTTGCTTAGTTCAGCTCACTCTGGATGTGTATAGGTCACGATAGCCCGATATTGACATAACTTCAGACTACACCAAAAACATGAAAAGGTTTGTTCTGAGGCATTTATTAGTTTCTCAGAAGAAATTCCCCAAAGCTACTGGATCCAGAGGTTTACTTTCTGTGATGTCTAACAGCTGATTTATCCGTCATTGCAATTCTTCAATGACTTTGACAGTGTTCCTGATAATTAGTGCTTTTTCAATGCTCATTTTAAATTCCAATGTATTGGGGTCCTGGGGGACACCAGTGAAAAGCACCTGCAGCCTGGGTCGTGTCAATAGATGAAACAGAACAGGGAGATCATCCTCATTTAAAGCATCACACACTGTCAAGTTACGGCTTCGGACCCATTGCACTTCCCCACTGGAAAGGGAATGGTGCATCTACCCGGATTTAAACTGGGTTTCACTCAAAATGACAACAACTTTTTCCTTTTTCTTCCTCCTTTCATTTTGGAGGTAAGCCATTGCAGTCATTTCCGTTGGCTCCATATGGGAACGGAAGAGGTGAAAAACCTTTACAGAGAAAACAGAAAAACCCACATTTCAAATATGCCAGCAAAAAAGCACTCTTTTCTATTTGCACCCGTGCATTCTGCAAAAGCACACAACCTACATTCACCACCTACTGTGCTTCCACTAACATATAAATCGTAAACAATATAAGAAGACACCAGACAATCAACCTTAGATAAACTCAATCCTGTAACCCCAACGACATTTGTCCACAAACAATGTGTACACAATGTGTAGCGGAGGTGATTCAACCTGAGAAACGCTGTATGAATCTATGGCGAGACTCCTGGAAACCATTGCGTCCAGTATGTTCAAACAGACAACGGAGCTAGTAATGAATACAAAATACAAAAGGCAGTCCCGTCATTCAAATATCTTAATATTGTTTTGTAAAATGTAGATTGCATAATCGAAGGATGAAGTGATGGTTGGTGATCAGCTGGAGCCCTCTGGCCGCGGCATGGAGGTCACCAGTGGAGAGCTATTGGCACAGGGCTTAAGTGAAGGCTTTAATTCATGTCTCAAGTTAAATGAACTCCTCTCCTCTCACAACACATGACATGCTCTGTTTCCTACACAACAAGCAATGACCTTCATTATCTTGACAGCTGTAATTAGGTGACTTAAAAGCCCCATTAATCGACTCTGTGTCCCAGTCTGATGCTTGTCCTGATTGATAACTCGTTGGCTCCACTCTCAAAAAACAGGAATATAATGTGGCACATATTTGGGTTCATTTTCAATCAACGTTATATATATATATATATATATATATATATATTTTTCCCACTGTCACATAGTTCTTCCCCAGAAAATCTGCTTTGCTTTTGGCTGCGTGCTGAAGCAGGATTTGCAAGAGATCCAGGGTGAATATTTAAAATAGACTGTGGCCTGGTTTTTACTTTGGCGCGTTATTATAGCTTTGAATAAAGTTCAGCAGCCTGGCTTGAGTGCTGAGGGGGCAGGTTTGACCTCTTGGCCTTTCGAGTACCCGCAGCAGAAGGTAGACTCTTTTTTGGCTCACCCCATAACCCGGGCAGGGTCTCATCCACGTCCACCGAAATCATTATGAAGTTACATGAAGAAGATGGATGAGGGAAGCCGTCCACTGCATCGAGAACCCATGGGAGATGATGGCGTTTTTTTGAAACATAATCACAGAGAACCGTGACTTATCTTGTGCAAACGCTTGTGTTCCCAGCCAGGCAGCGACCAAGGATATGCCAGCAAACCTGAGGCTTACAGGCTGCACTGAGCTGCAGATGTGTGATTTCAGCAGGCTGAGGTTTGCCCTCCTCTCTGCCCCTCCTTGTCGGAGCCCAATCCACGATCCAAATACAAAAACATTTGCATTTTCTTAAGCAAAAGGTTATGAATAAGCTTTTGATGCAAGAGCAGGCAGTGCTTGGGAGCTGGCATGACACAAATACATCTAATTATATATTTTATTGTAGCTTCAGGATGTTAAGTAGCTTATGTTTGAATTACCTGTGCACACTTGAGTGAAACTGACCTTTACTTACAACTGCGGCAGGACAAGAATGTTATGCAAAGCTTTTCTGCTCTCATGCGTCACGTCTCAAAAGTATGCATGTGTGCTCTAACAGATTGTTAAACTCCCAGGTCACAGCTTTAAAAAGTCAACTAAACTCCCATATTTCCTGTCCAGAAGTGGAGGGACACAGGGACCTCAATTGTGTAGTTTTTTGGGAGAAGCGCATCTTCCCTCTCTGAGAGTGTGTTTAGCACATAGGCTCTATGTAAGAAGTGGAGAACATGTGTGCCATTTGTCAAGGCCCTTGTATTGTCTTCTTTTCCAGTCAAATGGAATCAGTATATGAATATGTACGTGTCTCGATCAGTTCGAAAGTTTCCAAATATGCAAAGTTCATACCTACCACCCACATGTCTTTCGGTTTATGTGAACCATTTCATCAAAAGTTGCCATTAGAGCACCTTGGTATGGTAAGTGAATGGCCATGAAAAAGACTTTTCATGAAACAATGTCCATGCCACCTATAGTTGAAGGAAACACATCCACTCAGTCGAGCGACTCACATCGTCCTTTTCATTGTGACTCCAGTTCTAGTTGGACACATCCTCACTGAGTCTTAATCAAGTCTTCATCTCAGTTTTGTGCAAATGTCTTCAAGACAAACAGACAAATGAGCGTCAAATACACACATATAGCTCAGTGGATGGTGCAATGTCGAGTACTTATTGTAATTGTTTCTTTTTTTATTTAAGTGCAGCTAAAAGGCAAATCCTAGTCATTATATATTTGGTAAAAGTACTATTGTATTCACCAATGTATTTGCTCTGGCTGATCTGAGGACGCGAAGAGATTGTTAACAAAAGGTTACGAACCACCTCTCAGGTTAGCTACACTATGAAGACGAAATCATGGAAAACCATTTTCCTATTATTAACATTTGGGGTGTTACAGTGCTAAAGATTCCACCACCATACAGCCCTCTTTTCAATCCATGAAGTTTATAATATTAAAACTTCCAAGAGCCAAGAAAAGCAATTTTAAAGTGTGGGCCATCATACCAATGAAAAGCCTTTCGACAAAGATGAAATGTGCGGCCGAGTCAGCAGGAGAAACACTAATGAGCACAATTCTGATACGAACCCTGAATTAACAACTTTTATCTTAGCTTCATGTGCTCAGCGTGAAATGCTCAAGTGACTGGAAGGCATCTTTTAGTCCAGTCCTAAGATCCTAAAATGCATCCACAGGTCTCCCATGTCAAAGTGCAACATGTTGTTGACCCCTTCCACCAACCAAGCCTTCTTCCTCCGCACACTTAGTTGTAAACAACTACATCACTATCCCGTAAAATTGAGTACAGATGAGGCTGATGGCAATGCCATTAGTTTTGCAGTCATAAACCAAAGGATCAATACGGTCATTAGGATTCATACTCTATGGGCCATGAATGTCTGTCAATTTTATGGCAATCCATCCAATAGCTGTTGAGCTATTTCAGTCTGAACAACAGTGGTGGACTGACCAACCAACCATCACTTGCATGGCAAACCAGTGAAAAACAATCATTTACATTGCGTCTCTCTCCTTATCTTTGTCTCAACTCTACCACACCAGTCATGGCTCTGAACTATGCCTGATGTGCACAAGCTCTCACGTCACATTTCTGTGCATTCACATGTTTTGATACATCGACTCCCGGCATTTGTCCGATGCTTCATTTTATACAGACCACTACCCAATGCTGATTGGTCCAGCTGACTCACATGGTTTCTTAGAACACGTTGCACAACAAACTCTAACGCTGTCTTCACGGTACAAAAGCAACACTCTGTTATACAAGTCGCCATTGCTCAAGCGCCCGTTGATGTAGTCATGTCATTAGATAGCACTGGGAACTGGCCAACTGACAGAACAAGGCAAAACAGTAACATATGATTGGTTGACACTCCATTGCGTCTTCGGAGACTCAGAATAAGTAAAAAGAATCTCGTATTGATGGGACCCTTTTCATTGCTGGTTCAGTCCCAACAGCTCAGTTAAAGTTAAACAAAAAGAATACAATGTATTCCCTTCTGTATGAATTGCTTTTCTGAGGAAAGGCTTGTGGATAAAGCTCTCCTGAACTGGCCATAGAGCGAACCATGGGTTTATAACAGATACTGATACAACAGCAACCCACAGTATATATATATAGTCAATAAAAACGGAACGTGTTTACTTTAACATGTTCCCAACGGAATATTCCCAGGTGATCCCAAGTGAGGCAATTAAAGTTGTGGAAAGCAGCACATCAGAAGTGTAGAGGATTTACCTGCGTGTGTGTGTGTGTGTGTGTGTGTTCCTCTCATCTCCTGCCTGACCAGGACAGCAGCTCACATGACGACATGAAGATTACTGTCTGTGCAACACGGGAAACGAGGTGGCAGAGGATGAAAGGAGGAGGGAGGTCGGGTGTGTGAGGTTACAGCCGAGTGTAACAACATGAAACACCTCTAAAACCCAACTGTATAAACCATTTATATCCTTAACTAATACTATTTACGGCAATGCATACGTTTTTGCAAAAAAAAAACATAGCACAAAAATAGAAGTAATTAACCAAATATGTATTAACAACATATCTTTATTCAGTACACAGTAACCGATACATTTGAAATTTACAAAGTGAAAGAAATGAACTGAACTTCTTATTTAATTTTTCTTCTTCTTACATCTTCGAGACGGTTGATGTTTCACATCAGATTTAACAAAACAAAGTCAGAACACTGAGACATGAGTCACCTCATTAGTTTGGGTTTTCACAGATAAGCTGCAATTGATGGCAGGTTGTGAGTGTGACACACGGCTGGCATTGTGATGTTTTTCACGTGCAATGAAAGGAAGTGTGAGCATACCGCAACCTCAAAGTGCTCTTGAAACCAACCACGCGTGTGCTTCTAAAAATGTGAAAACATGTGCTAGAGATAAAAGCCTTTATTTAGTCCGGCATATTTATGGATCAAAAGTCGACATGTTTCAACTGATTGGGGTCTTCATCCGGACAGACGATGCATGCGCTGTCCTCCAGCAAATGCCAAAAACATGTTTCCATTCAAAAGCAAAGCCAAGACATTTTTAGGCGACCAAAATGTTGAAATTAACTTTCATGAAGTGAAGCCACATTGTGAAAGGGTCAACGTTGGAAGACGAAAACACAGAGAACTCCCTGACCGGACCACCCTGTCGTAGCGACCTATCAATCACATGGTTAGCCCCGCCCTAAATCATACCCCTTTTTAATGTGAGCCAACATACTCTGCTTTATGGTCTTTATGGTTTTTTGCAACTCAAGGAGTTGCTTGCTCCAAATTCATATAATGTAGGTATTTATCAACTATTCATCTGTATTCAGATATGTTTAATAATGAAATGTTTCTCAATATTCATGAGAAAAGAAAGCTTTGGATTCATAATTGCCTCACAGACAATTTCACGGCCCTTTGGTGTATAAGTTATTCATGCGAGTTCTATCCTCCCTGTGTTGGTACAAACAGGCGGAGGTCTCTTGTCCCTGTTGCTTTCAGCTGTGATGCAGACCCCATTTACAGCCTGAACAGCAACACTGTAGCCCTCTTTGGAAATCCATAAAAAAAGAAATCATATCATATAACACATGCAATGTTGGAGAGATCTTGCTGAAGCATAGTGTCTAAATTCACACTGCATCAAAAGAAGAAAGTTGGGAGGAAAAAAAAGAAAAAACAGACTGTCTGACCTGATTTTTAGAGCAACAAATAACAAAGGCAATAGTTCCACGCTCTACTTGCTGAATCCTTCATGCCGACAGGTGGATCTGGTGTGAGTGTGTGAGTATGATTTATTAGGCTCCATACTTGCCCGCCTCTAATGGTGGATGCTCCCGCCTGCAGGATGCAGAGTGATTACTGTCCACTAATCCTTCTTGGCGAGCGGCGTAGAAAAATGACAGTGAAAGTCGTGTAGAACGGCTAATCAATACTGTATTTATGCCCAGTGAGGAGACAGCATTGCTCACTTGCCAACACAACAGGGCTTCCATCGATACATCCCAATGGATTTCACAGGGAAGATAATGAACCCTTCTTTATTTAGAGGAACCAAAACAGAGCAGTCGATAGTTATGGTGGAGAACTCGCTTTCTTGAAATGTCCTTTTAAATAATTATGGCCTTTCAGACATTCTGTGTAGAGCCACACCCTCTGCTTCAAAGAGCCTCTCGACCAAAACAAACTTTGTCCATCGACCGTCTGTCTCTTCAAGTCCTTCGTCACATTGCTGCATGTGAATATGAACTGAATACTGTCTCTCAATTATATTTTGGGTCAGAAATGTTTATTTGACTACAACGTTCACTAAAAGTAAGTTACAAGGCATCGATATCTTTATCTTTAATCAACATCGGATGTTCACAGACAGATAGTTAGGGAGTGTAAAGGGGGTTTAAGTGTGTCCACACGCGCCATGTGGATGCTATCTGCCTGATCACATTGATGATGATATTCTTCACCATAAAAGCCCCCTTATACACCCTCCCAATGCTCCCATTGAAATGCCAATTAAAAGCTCAGCCTTGGACCGTATTGCATCCATGGTGCTGTTTATAATGTTTGGCCATGAGGTAGCCTTCATTTCCTGGGCGAATGGATGCGATTCTCTTAAAAAAAAAGAAAATGTTGTTGTGCCCACATAGAAATAGTCACATGGTCATTGTAGGTGGTCTACTACGTGCGTTCTATAGCAGTTAATGAATCATTTCATAGTGTAGGTTTAGTTTGACTTGTTAGTTGGTTTCACGCTGTCACAGTGATTACGTCATCCACACTTGGAAGAGATTGGCTAAAATGATGAAGTGGTGGACATGGATGTAAACTGCTACTTGACTGCTTGGTGGACGCACACAACCGTGAGACCTGAATATAGTGTGTTTGTATTATTTGTCATCGCTGTCACACAGGCATGGCCAACTTTGTTGAATGTTCATTGTTGTCAAAAGTAGCATCAGTCGCCCCCATCTCTCTCCTGGTGTGGGACTGATATCCATTGCAAGTGGAGCAAAGGCATCCGTGCAGCAAAGTGCTACCCCACTTTACTCACCCTCCATGTAAAGTGCACGCGTAGTCCATTGACTTTACGAATTCTCTTGGATCTAAATGAGGACTGGACGTGTTGACTCCTCAGTGGAGGAAATCCTCGACCTGCCGTGTAATTCGTAAACACCGTGATGAATGAGAGATAATTTACTGCCAGCTAGTTGCAGCAACTCAAATGAGCTGATGATGCAGAGTTGCTCTTTGTGCAGAAGACCACAGATGCCTTTGAACTCGGACAACGTGCATCCGGTTTCTTCTCTTTTCGGTAAACATGCTGGACTAATGACATGCTGACGTGAACAAATGTTTACTAAGTTTAGCTCTCATAGCTACATAGGTTTAATAGAGTTGAGACCGAATAGGGTACATTTGAGTTACTTCATACTTCTACTACATTTCAGAGGGAAATATTGTGGAGTAAAAAAAGAAATGTAAGCTCTAATAAAGAAATTCGTTGTTTTGCTTAATCATCTCCCAACCCCTTGAATTTATCTGGGGAGCCTTTGGTGTGGTAAACAGGTGTCCTAAAATCTACTGACCAGCAGGCGGCGACTCCTCTGGTTGTTTAGAAGCCTATGCTTCATGTGTTAAAGCTGCATTCTCTCTCCTGACCACCAGGCGTGACTCCTCTGGTTGTATAGAAGTCTATATAAAAGACTCTACTTCTCTTGATTTATTCCCTCAGTAAACATGAGTTTATGTCTCAATCTCTAGTTTCAAGTCTTCTTCAATACAGCATGATGTTCATTTAGTAAATTATGGTCATTTAGACTCAAACAGACCATAAAGCAGGGGATGATTTGGGGCGGGGCTACAAGGTGATTGACAGGTCCCTATCACAACGTTGTCCAGTCTGGGAGTTGTTCAATTTTGTGTTTCACAAACATTTTTTTGTTTGACACAGTTTTTGATTGAGTTTCTAAAGAAGTATACCTTTCTCAGATTGGGATATCAAAGAAGTATATATCTTTATCTGATTGAGTTTTTGTATAAGTATATATTTTAATCGGACTGATTTATTAAAGAAGTATATTGTCACAGGAGCACAATATTAGAACCCAAATGCAGACCAAGGAGACAGTATTTATTGAAGCCCAAGGATGTGAGACCCGTGGCTCGACACCGGTGGCAGGCAGGTTGCGGTGTGAGTCCCGTGACAAGAAACCGGAGGAGGACAAGGCGGCTAGGTCGCGGTGTGAGTCCCGTGGCTCGACACCGGAGGCAGGAACTTCTAGGCCGGAGAGAATACAGGGTTTAGTTCACGGACAAAGAACTGCGGCGCACTTACGGAGTGGCGGCTGTGACTACCGGGGCAGAAGATGAAAACAGAGTGACAACCCAGGCCTGCAGGATCAGGGTTGATATACTGCAGGTGACGAGCCAGATTGTCTGCAGCTGTGTGCCAATCAAGGGTGCGACCATGGGAAGTCTCAGGAGGCGGGACGAGAACACAAACACAAAACAAACAGGGGAAAGACAGACACAAGAGGAGAGGAGATTTGGAGGAAACAGGTTTAACACACAATGGGACAGACAGGGATCCTGACATATTTTAATCTGATTGAGTTTTCATAGAAGTATTTATTTTAAACTGATTGATTTATTAAATAAGTATATATCTTAATCAAACTTTGACTATCAGAGTGGTCACAGCACTTTGTAACACCACATTCGTGGTTTTTGAGTTGCCGAGGTGATGGTTTGCACATAATGGATTCAAGTATTCCTGCTGGGATCCGGAGTGAAGAGACATATCAGCATCTTTAGCTAGTTGATAGTATGATAATCACAAAAGAAGGCAGAGCACGTATTCAGTTATATTGAGGACATAACACAGCAGTTATTACCATGACCCCTTCAACTGTGCACTGGATCAGAAATAGTGTTACGTCTGCTTTATATTGAACGATCCTATCACATGAACATAATTGAGTTAGGGAATGGTAGCAGATTGCAAAACCCACTTGTAATGTGAGGACAAAGTCATATAATATTAAATACGCTTTATTATTATTACTATTTTACCAAAACTACTAAAACAAGTGCTTCTCTAGATTCTGTGGAGGCCTTGAACAAAATAAAATGTCCAGGCTTTGTGGAAGGTTAGATGAAGGTTGTTTAAATGCTGTGACGTCTCCTGGGAAGAAGCTGTTGAGTTGACAGCTTCCGTCATGATGGACTGCTACTGTTGTTGAAAGGAGGGTTGGTTGAAAAGACGGTTTCCTGGTGTGCGGCGGTGGTGGAGACGCTTTCTGCTTTTTCCTTTCACCTCGGTGTTTTGCAATTCTTCTGCAGAGCAGATAACACCCTGCAACAGGAGGAGAGTGGAACTAAACCACGAGGAGGAGACAGGGTCTCCTGTTGGATGATTGGTGTAACGCACAGCCATTTCAATCCTTTGTAATTGTCAAACAAAAACATTAAAAAGGCAGAAATAATCTTGATGAATGTTTCAGCGGCTGAAGAGGAGAGTGAGGGGCGTAGACGGGGAAATGTTTTTGAGATGAAAGAAGGCGTTTTTTGTGATGTGTTTGATGTGGCGTTCCAAGGAGAGGATTGGATCAAAGATGACATCAAGGCTACAGATGTGTGCAGGAACAGTGGTGCCATCGATGGAGACGGAGACGTTGTGGTGCGATTTGTTTCGTGATTTGGGGCCGATGATGAGGATTTCAGATTTGTCACTGTTGAGTTTGAGGAAGTTGGTTTGCATCCAGGTCTTTATATCTGTGAGGCAGTGGCTAATGGTGGGGTTGGTAGTGGCTGTGATGGATTTGGTGGAGATGTAAAGCTGTGTCTTGTTGGCGTAGCAGTGGAAATGGAGACCGTGGCAAGTATGATGTTGCCAAGGGGGAGCCGGATATGAAATGTTAATATAAGTCAATTGTCTTTCTTGTCTGTTGTGCCCCCAAGCAGCAGCACACCCACCCAAAGCAGCGGGAATGGAACAAACAACCATTGGTTTCTGGTTTGGAAATGACTGTAGAGTCACCGTAGGGATGACCCCATTGTCCGAGGTTGTTATGAGGCTTACCAACTCCTGACCTCTCTCACAGCCAACGCGTCCTCTACGTCCTTTGGTTATATTCTGGTTTAAAGTCAATATTAGCATTGTGACCTTCTGTGAACGGAGAATAACAATGGTCCTTTAGCCCTTTTGTTGGGGCACAAATGGTGTTGAAGTTCAGCATGGAAAAAGAACCCCGGTCACGACGAGGGCGCCGTCCGGTTGCCAACACCAAGTAGCTCCGTCAATGCTGCATTGGTATCTGCAGAACATGAACATGTGGCAAAGGCAGATTGGATGGAATGAGCTCATCATATGCGTAGAAACCCTAACCCTAACCCCTAATCCTATTTATTGTTTGAGTTGTGTTTAGAGATTGTACATGGGGATTGTATATTATTGTAGCTCTGATTTGGGCCCTCTTGGTCATGGCACATCTATACCTGCAATACAAGTATAATAACCCCCATGTGTTGGTTATGTTTCTGAGCTCCGTAGCCCTTTATCGTGTAAGTAACCATATACGGTCATTTTCCTTGAGTGCCCTATAAAGAGTTAAGTGATGCCCAGTGTTTATTGTTATCAGAGGTACAGTTACTCTCAGAATGAGATGTCAGACTATGCAGGTGCCAGAACTGTTACTCACTCTCCTAAAGGCCTCACAGCCCGTCCTGCTGATTCAGAGAGTGAGCCCTCTCGCTGTGACAATCTGATTCAAATAGGTCCGACATCCCACTGTTTTGAAACCATCTTGACAGTTTGCATTGTCACATTTGCTGAAGGAGTGCTTTTGAAAAGGGTTTATAACACAATCTAATCCAGCTGAAAGCATGTATTAGCCATAACCATCAATTAATGCTTGACAAAACAGCATAACAATTTAATTATATATATTCATTTATCTTTCGTCTTTTTCCACACATACAGACCCTTTTACAGTTTTTGAAATACACGAGCAAGCGGCCCGATATTTAGTGGCCAGTTATAAACATTTCCAGACCTAGCGTGTAACATTACCCCAGAATGACATTAGGAGCTACTAGATGTGTACAACTCTGTTATCTGTGTTCATGTAAAAATCATCAAACACCATGACAAAGAGTCAGAGGTTTGACATTATTCAGTTCTAAAATAGTGACATAGTTTTTTATGAAGCTGGCATTTGGAGACAAAATGTCATGTCATATTATGTATTTAGAGAAAATTTGATCAATTTTCTGCAGTGTGTATCAGTAGATAACTACTAATTAATGATGATTACAGTTGAAGGGCAAATCAGTGGCTTGATTAAGAAGAAGAAGACGGACCCAGCAAAGTGTCACCCTGTGTACAGCTGTATTTCCATGCTCTTAACGGGGCCCTTGATTGCCCCTGTGTGATTATCTGCCCTCCAAACAAACATTCATGGGCTTTATGCTTGGAGATTGTTGTGAAAACTAGATTTGTTTGAGGATAAATTCGTGATTATGACTTGAAATGAGAACTTTAATCATTCTACGTCTATCCAGCGACTGAAGTGGTGATTCAAATCGGCGTCCATGATGCACAGCTTGGCCTTCATTGTTCGATTACTTTTTAGCTGTGTTTCACGCCACTAATCCCGGACGTATCCGTCAACTAGAACTCGGTGGAGTTGTCGGATTGAAAAGTCTGGACCCAACTAACCCAACGCATTTTGCATCAGAAGGTCACATAGGGATCTGACTCCATCAACACATCAGCATAATCCATTACCACCTCTCCAACAGCTCTGTAAATTCTGGACAGGTGTAGTTTTAAATGGCAAGAAGACACTCTGTGTTCTTAAGCCATGACTAATTCAGCTCCAAAGCCTACAAACACTCAGATGTAATCCCGCTATCTTCCTATGCAGTCCAGAACCTTTGATGAAAGTCACTGGAGATCAAGGGGATCTGTCGAGTGCTTTCCAATTTTCCCAACCTAATATAACAGAGAGCCATCCTTCAAAGGAAGCCCTCTCGTGGTACTTTATTCTCCAAGTTTGTCTCCAGCAGTTCCACATCAACAGCGGAATATTTTTACCATATGGTCGGGGTTTTGCCTTCACCCCATGGCAGGTTTCTCCTTTGGGTAGAATTCCAGTTCGGGGGTAATCAGCGCATCCACACACAGCTTTGGCAGCTCCCCATAAAAGGCCCCATGACTTTCATGTCAATAACATGCCAAGGAATTGCTCACGGAACAAAATTAAGTGTCATGACAGTTTATGACTGCCAACATTGTGTGTGACAGCTGAGCTCCCTCTTGGGAGGTGGGAGATGGTAACCATGAGTAATCCTGCTTCGCGTTGCCACAGTGGCCTCTTGTAGCATAATGGATTACTCACTGCTTGTTGTTAAATATCAAATCAAGGGGAGTGTACTGAACCAAATGTATTTTCTGATCCTCTCTGGTATCACAAAGAACTCACAAGGAGATATCTTATTGTGGAAATTAACCCTGACGGCAACTCACCGACGGATAAGGCTGAAACAGGACGTAAAGGTTGTCTTTGACCAACGCGGTACCAGGTTAAACATGTTTGACGTTGAAATGTTCCGTCCATTAAACAGATTGCTTATGGAGATGGAGAGAGCTGTGACTCAGCAGGTAGAGCAGATCGTCCATTTATCACAGGGTTGAGCTACGTACCAAACCCAAAACGCTCCCGATGGTTCGGCCAGACTGCATGCTTCCAATCTGTGTTTGTGAACCAGAGGATTATTGTCAATGGCTTTGGATGAAAAGGCTTCACAACCATGCTTTTGGCTGTGACTTTGCAGTGTCATCACCTTTCATATCTCAACGCATGGTGTTTGTAATTAAATTGTCTACTTGAGTAGAAAATAGCTTACAAGAGCACAAAGTTCTTTATAGATCCTGAGAGCCTGTCAAGCAAAAAATAAGGTTCATAATCAATAAAAACATATTGCTTCAGTTTAAGAATGGCTTCTGGTCAACATCTGTGTGGGCTTCCTGCAAACATAGCTGTCGGGAGAAAGAAAGAGCTTGTAATTGTAATAAACAGCCACTATGATCAAATGTAAAGTGTTACCAGGCCTGATCTTGCAAATGACAATGGAAGATTGAAGGAAAATTACAAAAGCAGGCAGCAGGTGTGCCTTCTTGGTCTTCCTCGTCGCTGCCTTCTCTGCAGTGTAACAAGAAGCTCGTGCAGCTGGAGTTCAGAGCAGTGACATCTTCCCCCTTCTTCGTTAGCAAAAAGTCCACTCCAAGAGATACACATACAGTCTATTTTCATGCCAAAGAAATGCAGTGAAGCTAACGCCAAACTGTGGCTTAGTAACCACTCACACGGCTAGTATTACTGTATTTATAATCAGTGCAACATTTAATTCAATTCAATTCAGTTTATTTTGTAGCCCAAAATTACAAATACAAATTTGCCTCGGAGGGCTTTACAATCTGTACACAAAAGACATCCCTGTCCCGGGACCTCACATCAGATCAGGAAAAACTCCCCCAAATAAAGATAGTAAAAACCCGTTCACAGGGAAAAAAGGGAAGAAATCTTCAGGAGAGCAACAGAAGAGGATCCCTCTCCCCGGATGGGCAGAAGCAGTAGATGTCATGTGACCATAATGAATAGGTTATATTTTATATAGAATAGCTGCTGTTCTGTAATATAGTGTATTTTAATTAAACATATTGCAGTAATACAATTTGAACAGTAATTTAAAAACAGATGCACTGAATGTATAAACATTCAGTGCATAGCTAAACTGTCCATTTCATTACTTTATATTAAATACACAAATGGCAACATGATGTTAATCTGCATGACAAATAAGGACAAGATAAATATTTAATCATCTGCTTGAAATCATTAATTTGACCCGGACAGATAATCCCAATATGTTATTTATTTTCTGTTACCTTTTTCATTCAGCAGTCTGCTGACCTTTAACACAATGTGATCTAAGACACATAGAACAAAGAGTGATGCATGTCAACATTATGCATCATTTAGAAAGGTACCAGTTGGAAAAGCACCAGTCAGAATTTGCTGTGTGACTCAATCTAATAAAGCGTTATTACAAACCCAATTAGTGCAGCTGATGGCTGGCAGACTGCCAGATCCACCCTCAAATGTGCATAGAGGTGAGCTCTTTTCATCACAGTATTTTCAAGCCTATTACAAATAATGTATTGCGTTGACCTTTGTGCTTATTAAAATGAAAATGAAGGAGGCGCACATCTACAAACAGCCTGTCTTCCCCTCTGTTCATCTCTGTAGATAAAGCAGCATTCCACGCCTTGACAGCACTGTGTTCACTGTTTACCCAATTTGCTTCTCTGAAGACACACCGTGTGACGGCACTGAGATCTCCGAGACGTAAAACTTTGCCGTTGCAGAGTTCTGCCCACTTCAGGAAACATGCTTTTAGCTGTCTGTGGATTCAATGTTGAGGAAAGCCTCTCAGGGGATCGTGGTGTAGCTGGAGGGAGGCAGTTTGAAGACATTCAGTGTAAACATTGAACCTCTCATATGTGTTGTTGAAGCATTACATTTCCTACAAAACATATATGCTAATGTTATTTGTCATATGTGAATGTCGGGGATGCATCAACCTCGAATTTAATATATTCCCTTTTTGTTGGAGAAAATGGACTTGAAGACTGAGACGCGCGCTTGCACAGAGCCGGACATCTGCCTGACTGAAAACATGTGTCTGTTGTGTGAGGTGTGCGTCTGAAACACCGAGAAGCGGAGTTCGATAATTGTGGCTTGTGTTCATTCAGTCACACACCACAGCAGTGGCTGTTACGGACACACCTGGCGGAGATCTGCATTCTACTGAGGGCCCCTGGCTAGTTGTATCATTATTTTAACCTATCATTTATTTACGTTGATTTTATATCAACTTTTAGTTGACTGACAGACGTAAATAATATCAGATATTATGGCAGCACTTCAGAAAGTCAGTGGTACAATCTTGCTTTCCTGTGAGGTCAGAGTTACAGGAACTCTGGATTAAAGCTTTACAGTTAGCCTGCTTCCAACCAGGGTAGCTTCCTAGCATAAGTTGCCATAATAACTGAACTTGATTTCTTTCTTTTTTTGACAAAAGATTATTCTTGCCTAAATCATCTCCTTGTGATACTGGCCACCTCTGGTAACATCGCCTACATCCTCAGTTGAACAGATCATGTGATTCTACCCCTGTAGTTTAACGGCCTGTCAAGAGTGTGACTTCGGCCATTTTATTTTGCCTAAGTCAAAAGACAATCTGACTTAGGCAATTTTACAAGCTTTTCAAGATGGCATTTTGAAGCTAGCATTTAAGCTAGCAATTTAGTTAGCATTTTTGTCAATGAAAATCTCACTCGAACATAATTTTACTAATCATAACTTAATTTGACCGGTTGTACAGTAAGCCTGTTGTGCAGTGTCTAGAGGCAGCTTGTGCACCCTGATTAGATTTGGTCAAGGTTTTCTGAAAAACCTGAAAAAATGACTTGGGCCATTATTTAAGGAAGGTGACAATTTGATTCATGGAACCAAAGCAACTAAAAAGGAGTCTGACTGATTAGAGTGAGCTCCTCTCCTGTTGCCACAGCAGTCACGTACCTTTTCCAAACAGCGTAAAATACAGATTTAAACCAAGTAGTTTATCACAAAGTCCACAATCGCACAAAGACTGAGCACGCTGTCCCTGACTTACCGAGTGAAAGGTATAAAAGCTTGCAAATGTGTCCCTGAACAGTGATATAAAAGATGCCTCTTGTTGAGGGAGGGCCTTCAAAGCAGATCGACAATGCAAATAAGATGTTCACTTCTCATTGTGCCTTAGTGAGAAATGCCATGTTTCTCCAAGTATGTATTGGTCCTTGAAAAACACAATATTTGCACCAGACAATCAGATGTTCTGGCCTTGATGGAACATTCAGAGAATAGGTAAGAGACGGGGAAGCACACTGACTGTTCCTTCCATTGTACGGGTGCATGAGTTTTATTGCTATGGCAAGTTGCATGGCAGGGCTTTACTGACACATTCCCATTTTGTATTGGGTGAAGATCAAGAGTCCCTACTATTGCAAAGTGTGTTGAGCTAAATTAAATGCAAACTTGGAAGTTTTGGATATTGTACATGTAAAGAAATGACGGTACCGTAGACATGGACTAAAGTTCAGTTCAATAATTGCTCTCTGCTGTACGCCGATCAGCAAAAGGAGAAACAAAGGCACTGGGAGATTAAACAAAGCAAATAAATCTGAGCCTACACGCCAAAGTAAAGTCCTATAATCACCTTTTAAAAATAAAACTTGCAAATCGTATCAAACGATATCCGATGGATCTATAACAGCGAGCCGATTATGGCCGATGAAGTGCAGTAGTTAATGAACTATTAGGGCAATCAAAAAAACTGAACAGGCATGCTGTCTGGTCTTGGTTCATGCTTGGTTTCCTCCTCTGATTAACACTGAAAGCTGAGAGGAGTGTGATGGATTGTCTCTTAAAAAGCCTGTGGATGTGTGCAGATACAGTATCCTGTACATGCACATTGCTTCATGGCGATCATCTCGGGGAGAGCAAACATCCAAGAGGTTGTATTCATGAAATGAATCAGCTTGTGCATCAGATTCGTTTGCTGTGACAAACGTAAGGAAGAGGGGCAGAATTTAACAACCCAGCCGCCAGAAGAAATGTCGACATCGTGGTTTGTCTTAGAATGATGATGTAACTACCGTAACAACGTACATTTTCCCCAATCGGTTACTTTTACTTTCATACGTGATGCGCACAGCGGCCTCCTGGGTGAAAGTCCTGTACATTACAGTCCTTTGTTTACCCACTGTGCAATAACTACAGTGTGTATCTGCTGATGTTGATCCACTACGGCCAGCTTTAGTGCCGGATATCTTACTGGATGTGCATTGAATTACATGTGAAGGAAATGAGCCGAAGTGATTATCACTGCTGTTCATAACAGGATTTGTAATGTAAATTTGAAAAAAAAGAAAGAAATTAACTCCACAGCCAGACGGCCAGATCCGTGATATAATATCACTGTGATATAATATATACAGTGATATCATATATACAGTGATATTATATCATGATATATATATATATGTAGTGTTTTGTTTGGTTACAATGTTCCAAAATCAAAGTCCCACATATCTGAATGCTGAGAGTTGTGAGTTATAATATTAGGTTATAATACTATCAAGTACTATTACATTATTAACTGGTCATGGCTTAATTTTCATTTTCTCTGTTTCATATCATTATAAAACATATATACTGTAGTAGTTTTTCAGGTGAAATAAGCACATCCCTTTAACCTTTTCTAACATATGTTCATCATTATTGTATGACATTTAACACACTAAATATAGAACAATGAATGGTGAAAGCAAGCAGCAGCTGCAGTGCTGTCTGTAGTGTGTTGACCTTTCCTTCCCGTGCCTCCTTCCCTTACCGCCCAGGTTACTGCCGCCCCCTTATCAACCTATGCAGCGATACTATGCCCGCTTGCAAAATGGATTGATTATTCGTTCATGCAGGTCTGCGGCGAATGACATTCAAGAACTGACACCTCTAATACGGTTTCCTGGGATGCAGTTTATTTAGGTAATAGCCTAAATGGGACTGCAGGTGCTATTCTGCTATGATTGACTTTACACTCATCAGGAGCTTCAGTGATAAAACTTAACAAAATACTAGCAACCCCACTGAGGAAAGACAGCCAATAAAGAAATACCACTGAACCACTAAAGCTTTCCACCATCTGCTCGTATATATATTTCCTGTTCTGATATAGAGGAGCAAAAAAATAACTGTATAGATACATACAGATCAGGTTTTTCTCCATATGGTCTCCTGGAGGACTTGATCCACACCAGGCCACATCTGGTTTTGATCGAGTCTTCTATAAGATTTCCCTTTGTTTGACCGCAGCAATATTCCCTGAGGAGCCGTCCACTTTATGAAAATTACGCTTGAATCTGGCTTTTGTCGCATCTCGAAGTGCCACTGCGTCTGCAGTGCCACTGTGGAAGATCAAACGCACCGCTGTACTTACAGGATTGGAATAAACACATCTATATTGAATCTTTTCATTTTCACTCTCAAGGACACTCATATTGCTCTCATGAGGGATTCACTCGAGATGAGTCTGAATTCTCCGGCGCTACTGTAGCTCAGGTCGGGGAGTGGCAATACCTTGGCAATAACCAGGAGAGAGGGGAAAAACACAAGTCCTTGATTTTGAGCAAGATGCTGCTTGGATGAGATAGATTCTTCGGCAACCAGTTTAGCCTTGGCTGTGTTAGCCAAGGTCAGTCCACCAGAGACAACCCCCCGTCTCCATCTCCGTCTCCACTGGCCTGTCCTTTCATTTGTTTGTTTCTTTGTTAAATGCTATGTCGCCTCTGCATCTGCATCCCACTGTGCTTGTCTTGGACTTCATTGAAATGATAGAGCACGTCAGTCTCACACCTTAACAGCAACGATTCATCAGCATTGGCTAAACCTCTAAGTGCCATTCACTTCCTGACAAATGGGGCATAGAAATCGGCGTAGGGTTTAATTTCCTTCTCCAGTGCCATGCAATTAGTGTAATATCAGTATGATGAATGTTATCACATTTTTCTATTTATCTGCTTAACGGCAGTGTTCCTTGTAGGGTCAGATACAGCAGGATCTGCACTGACAATTTGCTTTGCTTTTATAATTCCCTTAAAAAAAAAATACACATTAGTAAAAGGCAGGACAGTAATCCCAAAAGCATGAGCCAGGGCTTGGTGCGTGCATGTGCTAGATTTCTGCCAGCTTGTGAGTGGAAGTAAACAGGGACATGTCTGATATTTCAGTGTCATCGGCCAGATATTCGCTGATGCAACTGATCTCTGCATTCCATTGTATACTTGCATGCTGTGTTTAGTTTAGTTACTGCAGTTCAACTTCACTCCAGCTCTGGTCTGGAACATCTCATGGACAACACATCATCTACCATTGGCAACCATTTAGGGAAATTGGCAACCATTTCGTGGCTTTTTGTTTCCATGGATGGAAACCCCTTTTAATAGGCAAACAGCCTAACGTGCAACCCAAAATAAATATTTTTTGTTGCGCTAGAGACCTTGAAATATTGCTTTTATAACGTTGCACATGCTTTGGCGCAGTCACAGTTTGGAGAGCTGGCAAACGGGAGAGGGAACCGAATGCAGACAAACAATGGATTGATTTAATAAAAAGCAACAGAACAGACTGGAAACAGCATGCAAGGCCACCGGCAAACTTTAAGAAAGCTCCAAACATAACACACGTTGACATCACTAGCAAATGTGCAAACTTATTAAAGTGACAAAGAATGTGATGAAACTGAACAAGAAACTAAAAGGACATCTGTGAAGTCTACTAAAAGTACTGTCACAAATATTTTATTCTTGGATGTCAATGTAAGCTAAATTGATGGAAAATAGAAAGTGACAACCATATTTTCAGTTTCTGATGCCTGATTGTCCACCTAGTAGCGCCTGGGATCTGAGATATTAAACAATAGACACCTTATTCTAAACATCAATGTCATTTATTTACTGAGTTTGATCACTTTTAATCAGTGTAATCATTTATTGTTTTTTATTGCATATCATTGCCAGACTACACGGCTCAATTTGTGCACACACCTGCTGCACAAAGGCCAGTTATGAGTCTTCATATCATTTCATATTGTGTTTGCATGGAACATGAATAAGATGGGATTTCATATCTCTGTATACATTCATATGCAGCGCAGTGTGCGGATGAACTGCAGGGTCAATAAGCAGCAGCCAGCAGTTTTAATTAATAATATGACAGCATCAGACTCAGCATCAGGTGTGCAGTGCAGTGAGTGGTGGGGGTATTTAACAATGCAGTGAGTGGTGGGGGTATTTAACAATGCAGTGTGAGTGGTGGGGGTATTTAACAATGCAGTGAGCGGTGGGGGTATTTAACAATGCAGTGAGTGGTGGGGGTATTTAACAATGCAGTGTGAGTGGTGGGGGTATTTAACAATGCAGTGTGAGCGGTGGGGGTATTTAACAATGCAGTGAGCGGTGGGGGTATTTAACAATGCAGTGAGCGGTGGGGGTATTTAACAATGCAGTGAGAGCGGTGGGGGTATTTAACAATGCAGTGAGTGGTGGGCGTATTTAACAATGCAGTGAGTGGTGGGGGTATTTAACAATGCAGTGAGAGCGGTGGGGGTATTTAACAATGCAGTGAGCGGTGGGGGTATTTAACAAGGCAGTGTGAGCGGTGGGGGTATTTAACAATGCAGTGAGCGGTGGGGGTATTTAACAATGCAGTGTGAGCGGTGGGGGTATTTAACAATGCAGTGAGCGGTGGGGGTATTTAACAATGCAGTGAGTGGTGGGGGTATTTAACAAGGCAGTGAGCGGTGGGGGTATTTAACAAGGCAGTGTGAGCGGTGGGGGTATTTAACAATGCAGTGAGCGGTGGGGGTATTTAACAAGGCAGTGTGAGCGGTGGGGGTATTTAACAAGGCAGTGTGAGCGGTGGGGGTATTTAACAATGCAGTGAGCGGTGGGGGTATTTAACAATACAGTGTGAGCGGTGGGGGTATTTAACAAGGCAGTGTGAGCGGTGGGGTTTTTTAACAATGCAGTGTGAGTGGTGGGGGTATTTAACAATGCAGTGAGATCGGTGGGGGTATTTAACAATGCAGTGAGCGGTGGGGGTATTTAACAATGCAGTGTGAGCGGTGGGGGTATTTAACAATGCAGTGAGCGGTGGGGGTATTTAACAAGGCAGTGTGAACGATGGGGGTATTTAACAATGCAGTGAGCGGTGGGGGTATTTAACAATACAGTGTGAGCGGTGGGGGTATTTAACAAGGCAGTGAGTGGTGGGGTATTTAACAATGCAGTGAGAGGGGTGGGGGTATTTACCAATGCAGTGTGAGGGGTGGGGGTATTTACCAACGCAGTGAGAGGAGTGGGGGTATTTACCAACGCAATGAGAGGGGTGGGGGTATTTACCAATGCAGTGTGAGGGGTGGGGGTATTTACCAACGCAGTGAGAGGAGTGGGGGTATTTACCAACGCAATGAGAGGGGTGGGGGTATTTACCAATGCAGTGAGAGGGGTGGGGGTATTTACCAATGCAGTGAGAGGGGTGGGGGTATTTACCAAGGCAGTGAGCACACTGGAGTCAGTTTGACAGACCCTTAGAGGTAGATTGGATCCCTGAGATTGGTTTCAAAAGCTGTCTGGTTCTCTCTGTCGCCGCTCAGGGTGAAGACGTTCTGCAGAGGAAGCGACCGGATTTGTTTCAGCAACAAGGAAGGACTCCAACTCCAACTCCGATTACTTTTTATTTTTACTTTAGACGCTGGGCCTTGTGCCACATTTCAGCAAAGATCTCAGCATCTTTAAGATAGAGCGTACAGGGTGGAGGAGGCACAGAGCTGGAGGAGACACAGCACAGCTGATTAGATGAGTTCTCCTGCACTGCGCCGGGATCAGCTGGCCATCTGCAGGTCTCAGCGTCTATTTGTGCATCTATAGTGTTATCATATTCATAGACTCATGATGGGACACATTATTGTGGCCAGCTGATTATGCTGAATATTATTATCAGTAAATGATATATTATGCGTCACATAGTTGTGTGTTGACTTGAAATATAAATCATCTGGGTATCATCAGAGCTGTTGATATGTTTGACGACAGAAACATGGAGCAGCTGATTAAATACACAGTATACACAGCATGCGTTTGACACTCACAGTTAGTTTCGTCACATATAGTCACAATGTTTTGCTTCTATGCTCAAGTTAAGATTAACTTCAACCTCGTTTGAAGATGAATTACTTAAACCTAAACCTAGCACTGTCACCCTAAACCTAGCACTGTCACCCTAAACCTAGCCCTGTCACCCTAAACCTAGCACTGTCGCCCTAAACCTAGCACTGTCACCCTAAACCTAGCACTGTTACCCCGATCCTAGCACTGTCACCCCTAAACCTAGCACTGTCACCCCTAAACCTAGCACTGTCACCCTAAACCTAGCACTGTCACCCCTAAACCTAGCACTGTTACCCCGATCCTAGCACTGTCACCCTAAACCTAGCACTGTCGCCCTAAACCTAGCACTGTCACCCTAAACCTAGCCCTGTCACCCTAAACCTAGCACTGTCACCCCTAAACCTAGCATTGCCACCCTAAACCTAGCATTGTCACCCTAAACCTAGCATTGTCACCCTAAACCTAGCACTGTCACCCCTAAACCTAGCATTGTCACCCTAAACCTAGCATTGTCACCCTAAACCTAGCACTGTTACCCCGATCCTAGCACTGTCACCCCTAAACCTAGCACTGTCACCCTAAACCTAGCACTGTCACCCTAAACCTAGCCCTGTCGCCCTAAACCTAGCCCTGTCGCCCTAAACCTAGCACTGTCGCCCTAAACCTAGCACTGTCACCCTAAACCTAGCATTGTCACCCTAAACCTAGCACTGTCACCCTAAACCTAGCACTGTCACCCCTAAACCTAGCACTGTCACCCCTAAACCTAGCACTGTCACCCTAAACCTAGTACTGTCACCCTAAACCTAGCACTGTCACCCTACACCTAGCACTGTCACCCCTAAACCTAGCCCTGTCACCCTAAACCTAGCACTGTTACCCCTAAACCTAGCATTGTCACCCTAAACCTAGCCCTGTCACCCTAAACCTAGCACTGTTACCCCTAAACCTAGCATTGTCACCCTAAACCTAGCCCTGTCACCCTAAACCTAGCACTGTTACCCCTAAACCTAGCATTGTCACCCTAAACCTAGCCCTGTCACCCTAAACCTAGCACTGTTACCCCTAAACCTAGCATTGTCGCCCTAAACCTAGCCCTGTCACCCTAAACCTAGCACTGTCACCCCTAAACCTAGCCCTGTCACCCTGAACATAGCACTGTCACCCCTAAACCTAGCACTGTCACCCCTAAACCTAGCCCTGTCACCCTGAACATAGCACTGTCACCCTAAACCTAGCCCTGTCACCCTAAACCTAGTACTTCCAATATCTACTTCAGCAGCCTGGTCTCACCATATCAGGTATTAATAACCAACCAATTTCTAAAGTAATTTAGCGTGTTATCGTGACACAATTGTTTGCTTTTCGCTGGTTATTTCATGCTGCAGTAATATTAGATGCTCAGAGTCTGTGTCGGCAGGAGGTCTGGATGGACGAACTTTCACCCAGGAGACCGCTCAAAGCCGGGAGCCAAGACTGTTTGAATCCACAACATTAATCTCATGTCTAAAACTGCAACTGCTCATCCATAAGTGACGGTTTATGTTTACGACTTAACGCATATGCATAACTCAGTTCACGTCACAACATTCTTATTTTTCCTGCCAAATCAAAATCTTTACCCCAAAAACATAACCACATTTTTTTGTTGCCTCATCATACAATTTTTCAAATACCGTGTGTTAAATGACACAGGAAGAAGATTTGAAATATCCTTAAAAGAAGCGTGCTTCCCATGAGATCACTATGATGATTTATCAAACAACGTGAGTGTTGCTTTTGGCTGTTGTTCTCAGTACAGAATAATACATGATATCTTTTGTTCATCTTTGTAGCAAAAACTCAAAAGTATGATCATAATGTGTTATTACTTTGGAGGAGTCATAAAACTGTCACTGAGGCTGCATCAGTTGAAACAAAACCTGCAAACAACTACTACTGGTTATAGATAGAGGATCATATCCTGCTGCTTGTGCTCTTTGAGCTCAATGTTCTCTCTGCTAATAGTAATATAATCATATAGTAATATAAGCATATAGCAGGCAAAGTGGAAATGCTCTTCCAAGTGTTATTTTACGTCACATTCAACAGTGAGAAAACGTAGACGTATCATAGAGTGGGTCCAGATATGACAGTGGTTGTTCAGATATGCTGTGTAGGTTATCAGAAAAACAGCACCAGGGAACAGGGCGCTGCATGATCTGCGTGACCTCTGTGGCCTCCCTGAAGACAGAGGTCAAATGTGAAGCTTGGCAAGGCATCCCTACTCGGTCCCACTCCATCTGCACTGCCACTGTTTATGCAGTCCACATAACCGGCCCCGGGATATGCTTCACAGTCCTCAGCCCCGTTGGCTGGCTTTAGTAGGAGGAAATAACAGACATGGTCAATGATAACAGGCTTTACAAAAATGCTCCCTTTCAAGAACGAGACTTGTTTACAAGCAGTTTCTATATTGTTTCCACGAGAGTGCTCCAAATAGAAAGTCACAGTTTCATTCTTACAGGGCTGTTAAAGTGCTGATTGTACTATACACACTTTGTTTTAATGTTGACAGATTTTAAACAGTGCTGTTTCCAAATCCCCTACACATAAATCTGCATTAGAGGCATGTTGTTCTGGAAATGTGTTTGCCAGATTAAAAGCCTAACACTCATTTCCCCGCAGAGGAATGGCTGTTGATCCATAAGCACCTATTTCGGTAAATGAAATGACAACATGCTTGAGTGGCCGGTCGCAGAAGCCTGAGCTTGATTGACTCTGACCCCGAGCTTTTTTACATGGGAACTCGTCAGTATGTCCGGTTGGTGATAAGAGACTGGAAATCCGTCCTCTGCATGGCTCCCTGTATTCACTGAGCCCTACGAACTGTCAGGAGATAGCGGCATTGCAAATGACAGCCGCTTATCTGAGCAAGCTCCAATGCATTTGCCGAGGGAGGAATTGGTGATACACCAACCGCATTACTGGGGGAAGTTCAGCACCTTTTTACTCAGTCTTCAGGCTCCTTTCAGTCCAGACGTGTTTGCCCTTTGATTCGGTCCCACTGAAGGGTTGTGTGAAACACACAGTGTCTCCTGTTCATAAGCATATCACAAGTATCCATCACTGATGGGAAGAGATGCTGTTTGAAGATCAAACACATTGAAATAGTAGCGACCAGGGAGGGGAAGAAAAGCTTTTGCAATGCTTTTTAATTGCGAACAGGAAACAACGTTTTCTTTTATCTCTCTGTCCTACTAAGCGACTCCACTGTTTCTAATTAAATTGCAATGTTCCACTGGACCGTTGATATCAATGGCAAATCTATGTAAATGGAATTAGCTTGCATCTTAAGATACCTCTGCAAAACACCGGGGGGATAAAAAAAGAGAAAATAATTACTACTGGGTGTAGTGCATCCAATTAATGTCAATGATGGCTAATTTGACAACTATCCCTGACAGCCTGCTCACTGTACTTACTCATCTGAAACATGAAGAACTAATTACAGGTGATTCCCTTTGTTATTTAAATCACAAACGTTTATTCCTTCCAATTGATATGCAGCAGCGCCCAATTAACGGCGCGCATTATTAATAATATGGCAATGATAAAAATAAAAAAAATCACATCTTTTGTTTCTTATCTTTAGTCGAGCAGCTTACCACTTGTCCTGGAGCCGTTTACAGCGGACTGGAAATGTGTACTAATTCAATGTATGGCATCGTATGTCAAGGCTGGAAATAAGGGACGAGAAAAAAGAGAATAGTGATAATAAAAGATTAGAAAGGCGCAGAAAGTACTTTGTGAAGGGATTTGTTCAGAGGATGATGCTCATTGGGCTTTGCTTAAACGTTTGCTTGCTAATTGATATATGAAAGTAAAAAGAGCAGTATCTGCAGTAGTATATTTCTTTAAATCTATAAACGTATGACAAAGAAGCTGACCAAAAGTCAAAGTGACCACAGTAGTAAGATTGAGGGGAGGACCTCTTCCTGACAGTGAGGGATCGTGGCTATACAACTCCTTCCTGCTGTGACATTAGTCATCATTGCCGGCTCAGTCGTTTCAGGGTTAAACCGGATATTCATCATCAGCCGACTTGAGAGACTCTCGTTGGATGAGGGAGGATTGGGATATTTATGGACTAGGGAAGCAAATATCCCAGCTGCCAGTGTGTGTGTGTATGTGTGTAGGTGTGTGTGTGTGGAAGCACCAGCGCTGAGTTAGATCCTGGTGACCTTACTTTTTTATGACTGGTGGCTTCTTGCACTCATGTCAACAGACATACTGTCAAGGACTCTGTCTCTCAGCTGACAGAGAAATATATGTTATAGAGAAAATTATATCTGGATTCGTCATAAATCACAAGACTAAAGCAGGAGGCTTTATGATGATCATGACTCTAAATTTGGTGCTGCAGCGAGAGATACAGCTCAGTCCTCGGCTATAGTGGCTTGACAATAGCTATATGTCAAATTAATCTCACAGATAGGGAGTGAAAATATATTTATGGTTGGGGTTTTAAAGCATTTAAAGCAGAGAGTTATCAAATCTCAAGCCAATATCAACGCTGCGTATTACATCTGATTCCTGTCGGCTATAATCAAATTCCAATAATTGATACTCAGATTATGTTGAGATCTGCTTTCATCATTTATTGCTTGGCTGAAAAGCCAAAGAGAGGAGTGTGTAGCTACACACTGAAAATGATATGCATGATATGTTGATGTGAGAGGCAATATGAGATACAATATGAGAGAGAGGCAACTCATTTCCCCTTGGGGATACATCAAGTATACATTTATCTGTCTAACGTGTTGAAGGACCATAAACCGCCTATAAGAATTGGATAAAGTTACCATGAAATCAGCCATCGGTTTTTGGACTTTCATTTGTAATGCCTCAAGTTCGGCATTTTGGATTTTTCCATTGTGGATTTTCCGCATTGGCTTCACTTTTCAGAACTGCAGGTTGCCGCCTGTGAAGGTAAACTGTTCCCGGACCCTGTTGGCAGTGCGCGGCACACTCTACCTCCTGAGGCCCAAGCGAGAAGAAAAACACTTATCCTCACACACTGTGAACCAGAGAGGGCATTGCTTTTCAGCCGGGAGTTAAGTTACTCTTCACCGGGAAATATTCTGACTGCTGAAACTCACATGACACAAATGGGCAGATTTTGCCACAACAGAAGAATGAACTGTAAAAACAAAACATCATGTCAACGAGACAATAGACCATTGTTTTTATTTTGACCTTTTGAAATGTAACTTGTGGCATTCGGCAGACATTGGTGCTGAAAATGCAAACAGAAACCCTCTTTTGCATTAAATAACAGGTTTGATTAGTGATTCATTCGCCTTAGGAGTTGGAATTCAGGCATCAACCTATCGTGCGGTATCATCCAATTCCAACATGTTCTCTCTCCCAATTTAGCAAATACCGAGGTTTGGTTAGCGGCCCTGAGCTCATGATGCTCCGGTACCCCTGTAGCGTCAGTTCCTTCTCCACAGGAAGTTATGTGGGTGAAAGGTCGTGGTCGACTTGAACTCGACTGACTAACGCCTTACGTGATGAAGGAGCCACGCGATGATTGAATGAGTCATGTGTCTAAAAGCTGATGTGACTGAATCGGTCAATGTTAACTTTTTGTTTCACACAGGACCTGAACAGAGGCCTCCTGGGTGAAAGTCCTGTGTTTGTTTGAAAGACAGCAACGATCAAAGTAAAACAAAAGTCAAAGTCAGCTTTATTGTCACTTCTTCCATTTGTGCAAACATACAGAAGACCTGAAATGATGTTTCTCTACTGTCTGACAAAGTGAATAGTGCAAAAACAGTTAAAAAAGTAAAAAATAGACAACATATAAACAACATATAAACATCATATAAACATAGTGCAAAAACAGTTAAAAAAGTAAAAAATAGACAACATATAAACAACATATAAACATAGTGCAAAAACAGTTAAAAAAGTAAAAAATAGACAACATATAACATATAAACAACATATAAACATGTGCAAAAACAGTTAAAAAAGTAAAAAATAGACAACATATAAACAACATATAAACATAGTGCAAAAACAGTTAAAAAAGTAAAAAATAGACAACATATAACATATAAACAACATATAAACATAGTGCAAAAACAGTTAAAAAAGTAAAAAATAGACAACATATAAACAACATATAGCATATAGATAACATAAATTAGGAAACTATAAGTTTGCATTATAGCAGCGGTCAGACAGTTTAGCAGCAGACAATGACATCATCAGTATTATCTTTCTTACACCAGCATTAGTGTGGAAAGCTGCTTTCAAAGAAAGGAAGACTCCCTTCCCAAAGCTGGAGAGAATATGCCTTTCCTTTTTTGTTTTTCCTGGTGTGTCGTTCTCAAAGTCACAAATAAAAAAATGAACATGTTAGAATAAACAGTGAAAACATGACGGTACACTTTGATCTGTCTCTCTTCAGTCCTGCTGCTGACTAATTTGCAACGATGTTTGAGCGCCGCTTGCACTGAGATGGACAGAAATTGTGGCTGAGATGACAAAGAAAGCGCCTGAGTCCACCCGGGTGTCATGTTTCCATAGATGCAGATCACTGCTGGTGCCCAAAAACACCTGTGACCACAGAGTCATTAGTCATGGGAATGAATGCCGATTGCAACCTTTCCCAATGAAGACAAAAGCGAGATGTTAGTGAGATGTTAGTGGGTGTTTGTCAAAAAAAAGAAAACTTGCCACTTCGCAAAGTCACTTTTGTTGTGATCATAAGTCATCATTTCATTTGGATGTCACTTACAAAGACGTGTGATCTCTGGCACCGCCGTCTTGGTGGATCGAGACAATTTATTTTGACTTTTCAGTTAATTTCACAGGCTGTCGTCTCCGGTGTCTCTTAAAGTTCACCTCGCAAATGAAATGAAGTGCAGGTGACTACAGCAACCCCCGCCTACTGGCTTTGCCAAGATATTCTTTTACAAAGTTTCCTCATCTTTCACATAGCATATGGACCCACCAGGTTATTAAAGTATCACAAATTTCTTTAGATGTTTCATTTTTTTAGTGTGTGAGACCTTTATAGACTTGTAATTAAAGGTGTGATAATGTGAGTCACATCTTCTCCCTTCTGGATACATGTTCTGGATGTGTTTCTTAGTAGTCTTAAGATACAGCTAAGATATTTTTAGAGCCGCAGACATTTCTAAATCATATGAAGTCAGTGTTATAACCTCAAATCTCTGCACACGGTGGCTGTTAAAGCAAGTAGCAGTGACAGCCAGCTGTGTGGTCATCCATCAACTTGTATTTGGAGAGCCATGTAACCCTTTCAAGGAGGCTGGATGAGTCCACACAGCGTCTGCAATCAGTTTATCCAAACTGCCTCAATATTTTACTGACATTCCTGTAACAAAGTGTTACGTGCAGTCATTGCTCAGAGGAGAGAATGATGAAGCTCCACACACACATTCTTTGGGTTGACACACACCTCATCCTGGAACACATGTAAGAAGCTACCAAAGGAAACCTTCATCTACTAGACACTCCACACGGCATATCTTTTGATTAACACATCATTCTCTCCACTCTACCAAAACGTGCAGATCTAATATTTATTGAAAGCTACGGTGCATTACAACATTGTAACCCAGCTTCTATCTGGGTTCTCTAGAGTAACGATAAGGTCGCATTCGTTCTAACTGACACAGGCTCCTTCTTCTATCTATTAATTAGAATACTACCGTAAAAGTCGGGTTATACGCCGCTACTACCTCCGGTCAGTGTCCCGCTGTAGCAAGCTAGGAGCAGCACTAGCTAGCGCTGCTACCAGCTCCCCGCTGCTGCTGCTAGCTCCCCGCTGTTGCTACTACTTTCCGAGTCCCCTCTGCCCAAACCGGGGCTGGTCCCTACCTTTGGTGGTTGTCGGGGAGCTAGTGTAGAGCTAGCGAAAGTTAGCGGAAGTTAGCGGAGAGCTAGCGGAAGTTAGCGCGGAACTAGCATGAGCGCCAGCTGGCTACAGCGAAGGACCGAAGGTAGTAGCGGCGTATAACCCGACTTGTTTACGGTAGTATGTTAAAATAGGAATAATACTTATCTGTGCAGGCTTGTTTGCAGGTTACAGTTCACCTGTAATCATTTAAACTTTATTTAAATGATTTTGTTAAAGAAAAATCAGTGATTCATTAATTTATTGTTTAAATCAATTGTATTAATAAAACATCATACTTCTGAGCGGTTGGAGAGCCTCACACTGATCATATGAGTTTAAACAATCTTGGTTTATCTGTACATTTATTGTAATACTAATAGGTTTTGCCTAACTTTACCACATATTTGCATATTTTCAAACAGTCCTTTGCTTGTAAAGTGACGAGTGACAAACAGGGTCAAGTGCATTTTATGTGAGGTGTTGACCCACAAGAATCAACCACTGTTATGAATCTGCCATTCATAACCACTGAGTATATACAAACTCAAATATGTCTCTGTTTCTACGTTTGTTAAGAATGCCTGCTGTCAAGCATTCAACCCGGCAAACAAGTAGAATAACTGAGTGTGTTCAGAGCAGATTAGTGAGGTAACGGTGTTCAGGGCCAGAGAGTTATACAATGGAAACAATAGCAGGTTTGGAGAAGAGCCTATTGTTCTGGGCTCCTGATCATATTATTATAGGATTTTGTTTTCCCCCCCTGCACTCTTTTAAACACCACATTTCTGCTGTCTTTCTGCCGCTCCCCGAGGCTTTGTGAGGACCACGAGGCCAGTAGCAGGAGAATGGTTTATATTTGTCTTCTCTTTGGCTTTGATAAGGATAATGAATCAATCCTCTGAGCCGTTTCACTCGTCTTTCATGCAGACACACTGCAAGAGCATCCTTCGCTGTGCACAACACATTGGCCCTGAATCCAGACGTGAGACTTTCACAGTATTCAATGCACGGCTCAATGTGCAATGTATGATTCACTGGGAAGGTTCAATTTAGCTAAATCAACCGGGGAGAAAATATTTCATGACTGATTAATTCTTTTAATAGTTTTGTTATGGAATTAATTTGAACACAGGAGCTCCAAGTCTAAGTCTTTATGCATCCGAAGACTTGAGGGAAATATCTTGATCTCGTGAAGGACCTGTCGGCCCCTTGAGAAAATGGAACGGGGAGATAATGAATATTGAATGAGCATATCTACTTCATGCAATCATTCCTATTGACCAAATCCCATCGGCACACAAATGATCTGTGTGGTTATGCCAGTTAATTAAGGAATGAATCGAGTCATGCCATTGCAAATGGCTTCCGTCATTGGACCTGCTCCGTCTTATCCATGAGTCCTTTTACTGCTGCGAGACGAGGGCTGATGATGATGCTTAATATTGGAGATAATCACAATACGAATGAGACATTCTTACATGAAGCCGAAAGGACCTGACTCGCTTTGGTCCTCCTCGACTCCAAACCCACCAACAGGGAACCCAGGTGGAGATAGTAAAGACTCCCATGTACTTGAGCATTGCTGTTTGTGTGGGTGGAAAGTTTCTTTTTTTCTGGGGAAATACTGTACTCTCTCAGGCTTCTTGGACTTCTGCAGATAAGAAAAATGAGTAAGATTACCCCTCATTTTTCTTCTCAATGCCAACATTTTCCTTTCCATTGCCAGTTGTAATTGCGCCCTCCAGACTTATACACTGTGAGTGCAGAAATTAGTTTGGCCGAAAGAAAACCGCCGAGATCAAAATGCCCCAGTGAGCCATTCGCTGGTGTAGTTGTGACATATGCAGGGAAGCAATCACCTTCACTCAGTAGCAAGTTCATTAAATATGAAAATAAGTAAAAAGCAGGAATCTGATCTCTTAAATCTTGTGAGAGGAAGATGTAGGTGGTAATGCATTATTTGCCAGCTTTGTAAAAGGCAGTTATCCACGTGGGAAGTTAATATTGTAACTCTGCACAGTCCTCTCAGCTGAATGTTAGCAGGATAAATAGTTTGTGTGTCAGGGAGACTGAGAGAGAGAGATCACAAGCGATGAGTCAGCCGTCTGCTGCCTTTCATAATGTCACAGCTGCGTGTTGGAGTCTCCGACGCCACGTCAGGGAGGTCAACAAACAATTAGTGAAAGTGGACATGGTTCACTAACTTTGCACAATATGAATAACTTTACACAAATGAATTATATCGTCTGTTCGTGTGAGTGCAATATTGTGCTGTCATTCTTGTTGCAAACAATCAAGACAGAACCAGAACAAAAACAGAGTTACTGAAGTTTGGTCTGATCGTTTTAAAGCATCATTATGTTTTACATTGATTTTATGTTACAGTTTGGGTTTTAGGGACCGTGCACGCTCAAGAGATCATCAAGACAAATATTTTTGTCATTATGATCGGTCATACACACAAATACAGTCATGCACACCATTCATAACCCTAACCCTACAATGCATTGACTTACATTCATATTCTGAGGACTTACCATAACCACACTTGCCTAATCAACCATGACCTAAACCAAGAGATCAATTCAAGTCTCAAGTCTATAAAAATCCACACACAAACACACCAATGGCACAATTTAGTGGTTTCTACATGAGAACAGGAGGAGCCGGGATCAACCCACCGATCTTCCAACAAGTGGACAATCTGCTCTCCAACTACTGACAGCTACTGTGACTTTACACATCCCGTTAGCCTCTCAAACCCAGAGATGTTCTCAAGGCATATGTTACATGTAAAAACCAAGTCTCAAGTCACTGTTTGTGGAAGTTATGTTATGGGGATATGCATGTTGTCCCCAAGAGAGAGACAAGTCCCCACCATGTACTGTGTACACAGATTAATGTCCCCACAACATGAGTATTTCACTCCCACACACACACACCACAGGCAAATCGGTCCGTTGCAGAGTTGATCCAAGGTCCAGTAAGAACTTGGCGTGAGAGGCTCTAACCATTGGCATGTATTTGTGTGAGCACAACGCCCGCAGCTATTTGTTGTTCAAGGTTAAATCGCATCGCACGCATCAGTAAAATGCACTTTGAAAAAAAAATTAGCTGTAAGTATGAGTCTGAAAAGTAAGAAAACGTGTGTCATCCATACACTAGATGCAGGTTCTTTTGTTCTAATGGATACAATCACAAGCCCACATGAAGCATTGATGTGTGCAAATAGCTTTTAATTACTTTCCGCTTCAGAAAGTTGCATTCACCCGCACAGCCTCTGAGACAGTCTGAAGCGTATTAGCATAGTCTTCTTCCTTTTAGTCTTCATCCTTTTCTCCGCCTCCGACTCGAGCTTGAGTTGGTTGAGATCTCACATAATGACAATTATGACAGACGACCATAACTCAGCATTAAAGCAAAGAAGTGGCCCAAATGTCGTTCTAACAGAGATGCACACTAAGCTAGCATCTAAAGTAGCTAAAGCAGGTTTGCGCTGCGCCAAAGCAGAACTCTGTGTTTGAGAAGTGACATGTTAGAGTACAGACAGACGTTGAAGAAGTTGTTTTGTGGGATTGAGATAATATATTGTGGACAAACATGAATCTAAATGAATCAACTGTCTGATTTAGCTACTGTACATGAAACAAGTATCTTGACAAAACCATAAATTGCCAAGAATTTGACCCAACATTGTTGGCACTTCCTATTTCTCCTCATTTTCCTAATAATCTGCTGTTTCCAAATCCACTTTTGTCCGGCAGATGTTGCGATTAAACTTGGACTGTGTCCTCTAACTGCACTCTTCTTTCTTTCTTCTTTCTTTCTGCAACACGTAATCTCCTAAACATTATCTTTATTCTTTTTATAATTATGGCATTTCTTTTTTTAATTATGCCATTTGCCCGAGGGAGGGGGAATCAGAAGCAACTTACAACAGTGCATACAAATCCAGAATATTGTATTATTTTGGAGCAAAACTCTCATCTACGCATATGCTAGATGTAAAACAATATTCACACAGCAGTGCTTTTAGAATAATCTTTCTCAGGCTAGTGTGCATTGCAAATAAGGGCCGTCATTAACATCTTTAATATGCAGAGGTCTGCCATGGTTTGTTGCTTGTGGCTACCATGAACTCCAGCTGAACACACAAAGAAAACACTTGTTTCTGCAACATCACAGATTGTTGATACACCTCCAAACCAGCACTGGAAACAGAAGTAAACCATTCGTCATGGGGTACATATACTCTGTTTGCACCCACCTCCACCAAAGTGACACTGACAAATATCTCATCACTGATATCACTTTCTGATTGACTCCCGCCGATGTGGCAATTGGATGAAATTGTGCGTTGCCTCTCTTTGAATATTCCCTCATCATGTAGATATTTTTTTCCCAACTTTCCCAAAACTGCCAACCATACGTCAGTGTCAAATATGATCCGAGTGGTTGATTCGTTCTATCCAAAAGGTATTAGTTCCATTTGACTAATATTTGAATGGAAATTGCTCATTCAGATGCATTCACCTTGAAGTGAGCAGGATCCATCTCTGGCATGAACATTACTGGGAGCCGCCGCTCTGACTTCAGATTGGACACTGTTATTGTCACCGTCTGAATTGTTTATAACCTTTTAGGTTAAAGACAATGTAATGGTGATAGGACTGGCATTAGGGCTGAGATGGCCACTGTGTTGGCTCTTCAGTCCTGGAGGACCTCAGGCTGTAAAGCGTCTTACAGTGCACAGTTACCAAAGTGACTAATGAACGCTTGCCTTTATAAACCATCATGTTGGGGTTTTTACAATGTTTGTTAAGGGAAGAAGTAGTGATTGTTGACTGAAGAAGCTGTCTTTTTTTGTAATGTTTTTGTAATAAAAATAAGGAAATACTGCCGGATCGTTTGGCTCTTCATTAGTCTTATCTCTTCGTCCTAACTCGCTCCCAAAAACGTATTAGGCTTCCCCCCCCCCCGAGGTATGTGTTGAAACGCCATCACAAAGCCATCATTATCCAAAGCATTCACAGAGCCACAATCCTGGATTCAATTCTATCCAGACGGATGTGTGCTACATAAACTACGACAACTGCCTTCTTTTACCGGCATTGAAATCAGCTTTCAATGTAATGGTGCAAAGAAATAAAGCCCAAGAGATCTTCTTCAAACTCAGAGGGTAAATATGCTAGCATGTAGAAACACACACACACACACACACACACACACACACACCTTGCTGTCCTTGTTGATGCCTTTCATAAAGGATGGATGCCTTAATGCAGAAGGATTTAGCTTTGACTTTCAGGCAGCTTTTACGTCCATTGCTTGTAGTCAATAGAGCTGCTGCTAAAAATGTGTGAAATGTTGACAAGCTGGGAGAAGAAAAAAAGACGTTTTGTAAATGGAACGCACAAATCAAGGCCTCATCTTTGTGCCCACACTTTTAATTCCGTCACATGCTCGACAGAAAGTCACGCAGAGGTCAGTGCGCCTGTGATGGTGTATCAGCATATCTGCTGAGCACGGGGCCTGCTGGGAGAATTACAACTATTGGTAACACAGGATGTCTGAACATTCAAATTAGTTAAAGGAATCCGCTTCTTCAATAATGCATGCCTTCCTCGTCATGCATACATTGAGTGACTTTGCGACACTGTTCCAGTGGAGGGAGAGCTGGGGCCGGGCTGGGATCGGGATCAGATGTGACAAAAGAGCAGCACAGCTGGCTGAAAGCACAGAGAGACCGAGCCTGCATTCTAAAGGCTGGCGACAGACGTAAACAGCCTTTTGTTGCTCACGCCGTGACTGCAGCTAACACGTCTGATTAAAGCTGTCTGATAACTGGCGACTGATGTAGTTATCTGAGATCAAAGTTGGAATCATGAGCAGCTATCCATGCCAGGAGCACTTAAGCTCCTACACAGTATAAAGCAGACCTGGATCCAGTTGCTATTTGATTAAAACGAAATTCAGACAACAGAAGCAATCAGTCTGTTCTCAAAGAAGAAATGCTGTCAGTCCGGAACTTCAGGCAATTAAAGTTGAATAACAAAGCAGTTATTTGTTTTAATCCTGTTTTCTTCATGTACCCATCTTGAGTAATAATGCACATCTGTTTGGTCACTGTGATTGGTCCTCTGGTCTTTACTCGCCATTAAGAGATCTTCTCCTGCAGACATTTCAGAGTGTCTGATTGGGGACAAAGTCCACAGTCCTCTGTGGAAAGGTGCATTACAAATTAAAGTCTTCAATATTATGAGTTTGACCAATGAAGGAGATGTTTTGGCAGAATATATTTCAGACTTTGTGTTACAATCCCTCTGCAGTGGCTCCAACCTGTTCTTCGTGGCGTGGTCAGGACTCCTTGGCGGTATCACACTCTGAAGGGACGAGACAAAGAGTCTGTATTTGACACCGAGGCTATGAGACTGAGACCGAGTCTGTTGAAGCTCAAAGACGGATTTTCATGATATAAAGGAATTCACTTTAATACTTTATTCCAAACTAGAACAGTTATTTCCCATGAGCAAATTTATGGCTGCCAATATAACCAGTCCATTCTTGGTATTCTTGGAGTTGACCTGATGCTAGAGGGTGGAGTTAAAACACTGCAGACCACTGATTGGTCAGAGAGAATCATCACTAGAGGACACAGTACATCCAGCGCAAAGTCACTGTTTTTAGATTGCAAAACCAAGGTCAATAGTGTCAGCTTTTTTTTCTACACTCGACCCAGATTTAGACGTGACCTACTGCGTACACTATGCCGTACAAAGTGCAGACGCTTCTCTGCTGGTTTGCTGAGGAAAGGATTCAGTTAGTGTCCCGCCTCCACTAAGCAGGTACTATAGAGAAAAAGACCTGCTTCCAAAAGTGAGTCCAGTCCGGTCGAGCAGAGCCGTAGACCATGCAATGGAAACACGGCATGGGTTGCCACTATGCACCGGAGCAACAATTACATCCACCAACCAAACTTGTCAACATATCCATCTTCATCATTCTATTTCTCTCCTTTAACCGGTGAATATTGACCCAAATCTCGACGGGACACAACCAGTTCATAATGTAGTTCTTGAATGGTTACGTGAGAGTTGTTCCTGCAGCAAGAGATACTATATTTTCGGGGAAGTTTAACGATGATGTGAGATATCCTGACTGTCTTTAGAGGCATCAAACGAACATTGGTAGTAATGATTTGTTAGATTGTATTATTCTCCTGATGTTAATAATTCAAGGTGCATATTTATACAGTTCAAAATGTCCTAATTGGGTTTAGATTGCGTAACTCACCATTGTAGTTGGACCTAAACGTGACTCATGAACTCAAGCTCATTTACATGGATACTTTCAGCCAACAGTGAGGAACTTGTGTCGGATTCCTGCCATCGCCCCCAAACGAGCTCTTTCTCATTTCAAAACATTTCCCAAAACTTGGACTGACCTCAGAATGCCAGCCACTCATGAATAAGTTGCATAACATTAGTGTTCTTGTGCCAGTGGATTCTGAGCTTCTGCAGATGACTGAATCCATTGAGTGAGCGCTCTTTATTCAGTCTCTCCATGTTTTTTGCATGGGTATTAGCTCGCTTTGGTCAGAGGCCGGTCTATTGTCTGCGAGCTCTGCCCATCCTTGCATGATGTGAATGAAGATTAGCATGGATTGTTTGCAAAAACCACGCAGGGCCTGGTGTTAATGCGCCGCAGCAGGAAATTATGTGAATGTCACTGCATATATAAGTGAAATAAATGAGAAACACAATCTGCTGGGAGGAGCTGGGCTGCACACGGCTGCGACCGATCAAAAAAGACCATGATTTAAGTGAAATGGCTTTGTTCATTAGGGCGTGTTCAAATCAATATGTCCACCTCCTATTTTAGAGCATGGGAAGTTGATCTAGGCCACATATAGTTTAGCTTTCTTCTTCTGCTCTGCCCCTAGCCTTGCTACATCAGGAGTGATTCATGTGGGCCGTGCAACAAACAATGCCATTCTAATTTGTCATTTCTGCATGCTTTGGCACCCTCGCTCGCGGTGGAGCTTTCGCAAGGTCACCGGATGTACCTGACCCGCTGTTAGGCGGAACAATGAGGGTTTAAAACGTAATGCACAGGACAGGGATTGAAACGGATTGCGGTTGCAGTTCATCCTCTGTGCAGAACTGATTGCTGAAAATACTGCACATTCCTGCAACTCTCCCTCCTCTCTCTTGAAGGTGTCATTACCGTCTTTATCCTCACAGTGGATTGATAGCAGATGCCACCAAGGTGTTAACAGGAAATCGCATGACCAAACACTGCAGCCTTAATCAACTGAGGGGGGGTGGGGGGGGCACCCCCTCCCTACCCTTGACTCTAATTAAGACCACATATCTTAGATTTTGCTGAGGTCAGGGACGGATTTTAATTTAAAAACCATTAAGACGAGCACATAGTCAGGACTTGTGTTGCATCCCAGGTAGATATCATTTTAATTAAGTCTTATCTTAGCTCAATTTCTCTGGCACAAGACATCATCATAATTCCTCAATAACAACCTGGGAGTAAACTGGTTCGGTGAATGTGATGGGCTGCTCATTATGTTACAGTATTGACCCCGTGCAGCTCAGGCTTTTGCCCAACATAATGCCTCATCATGACGCTTGGTGAGTGGCCCTCAGCTTCAGACTATGATGCTCTACGCACTCATCTAGCATCCACTGGATACTACAGGAGTCAGGGTCGGTTTCATGAGCAAGTAAATGTAACTGACTAATGACTCAAAACTGGCATTTCTACGGAAATGATTAATTCAGTTAACGTTGACTTTCAGTTTCACACGGGACACAAGCGGAGGTCTCCTGGGGGAAGGTCCTGTGTTGGTTTGACCCGTTCGCCTTTCCCTCCCACACCACCTACAAGTATGCTAAGTCTGTGGCTCTGACGCTCTGGTAATGAAGTGGACGGGTTTACATTGGAGTTAGTCGTAAGCCCGCTGCGTCTCATGCGCTGAAGGGTGTGTCGGTATCAGATGTCGAGGGGCAATGCCATTGCAACAGTATTTGGAGAGTTAGGGGTGAGAACTGGTTGACTGTACAGTGTCTAGACTTCAGGGTAATTATGGTTTGTAGCTGGTGGGACCAAATAAATGGAATAGTATATTTTATTGTTAATAACACTCTGTTGTCCATTACTATTGTGGTGAACAACATTGTGTTCTACTACCAGAGTATGGGGGGGAATCCAGAAAGCCTCACACCTGCTAAACAGATGTAATTGTCTTGGGGGCGCTGTACCGTGCAGTGCACTTAGTACGCTCATCTTCAAGAGAAAGGCTTTCATTGTGAAGTCAATTCTACGTGGGACAAGATTGATGAACACACAACAATTGCTTTCACAGTTGCACAAACATTTGATACCAGACAAGGACAATGCTGTGTGTCACTCCTGTCTTTCCCAGTGACGGCCTCAAAAAGACCTCGGTGGATTTCCATTTGTTGCCTTCCATCCAATAGCTTAACAGCGAGCCAAATTGATGTTAAGTTAAAGAAATTATCTTGTTCAGTCGTTTCATGAGACTGTCATCGGTGGTTCTGAGCGCTGCTTCCTCAGTGGCCAGCATCCCCTCCTCACCCTGACCATCAAAACAAGCACATGTATTGAAAATGTCATCTCCCGCCTATTGAGCTAGTCTAAAATGACACCTCCCAGGTCTACAAGGTGGTGCTGTAGCTTTTAAAAAAATCAATGCAGATGTTTCTAGGTAAAGATCAATGGGACAACATGTTAGAACTGTTCACATCAACACTTTTGTGCAACTGTTTAGAGCTGAGGCCTTATTTACATCATTAGGTCCTAAAGTCTTAAAAGTTAGGACCAGAGTGCAGAGTTATTTTTCTTCCTCTGGTCACGTGAATGAGAATGGTGCTGGATCGCGGGCTGGGAGGACGGGTTAAAGAAAGCGTCCGTGAGCTTGTGGAACATTGTCAGAAGATCTGTCCTTTTATACTCGGAGGTCAAACTTTTCTTTGTTTGGAGTGACAGCACAGAGCTTCACCCGCATGGCTCGGGAAACTCGGTCTCTTTTCCTGTGCATACAACCTGGTCCAGGTCTGCTGTGTTATGACTTGATCAAACACAAATACATCTTCAACATGTAAGCACAAAACACCTTTTCAGAAGGTCTTGAAACATGTTGACATATTCCAGACACAAACCAGCTTCCAGGGCCCTGGGGCGGTCACATGCCTTGCCTGGTAGCTAACCTAATGGTGGCTAACCTACTGGTAGCTTAATGGTAGCTAGCCTAATGGTAGCTAACCTAATGGTACCTTAATGGTAGCTAACCTAATGGTAGCTCAATGGTAGCTAACCTACTGGTAGCTTAATGGTAGCTAACCTACTGGTAGCTTAATGGTAGCTAACCTACTGGTAGCTCAATGGTAGCTAACCTACTGGTAGCTTAATGGTAGCTAACCTAATGGTAGCTAACCTAATGGTACCTTAATGGTAGCTAACCTAATGGTAGCTCAATGGTAGCTAACCTACTGGTAGCTCAATGGTAGCTAACCTACTGGTAGCTAAATGGTAGCTAACCTAATGGTAGCTCAATGGTAGCTAACCTACTGGTAGCTTAATGGTAGCTAACCTACTGGTAGCTAACATAATGGTACCTTAATGGTAGCTAACCTAATGGTAGCTCAATGGTAGCTAACCTAATGGTAGCTCAATGGTAGCTAACCTACTGGTAGCTTAATGGTAGCTAACCTACTGGTAGCTAACCTAATGGTACCTTAATGGTAGCTAACCTAATGGTAGCTCAATGGTAGCTAACCTACTGGTAGCTTAATGGTAGCTAACCTAATGGTAGCTAACCTAATGGTACCTTAATGGTAGCTAACCTAATGGTAGCTCAATGGTAGCTAACCTACTGGTAGCTTAATGGTAGCTAACCTACTGGTAGCTAACCTAGCTTTGGCTGTGTTCCTAGATGATTTTAAGGACATCTGAAAAGAGCCCCATCAGGCCACAGCACTCCAATTAAATATAATTTCCGTTTAGTATTATAGAGACCCAAAGCAATGTGGGTTTATTTTAGGTCTGTGTCATTCAACGAGTGCAATTCTAAAGGAGGATGGAGGCTATGATCTAATTCAGCATGATGGGTCCTTGACCCGTTTCATGCTATAATAACCCGCCAAAAAGAAGAAGACATTTCGTTGTTATATGAATGAATGAATGAATGAATGAATGACCATTACATGACCGTCCCTCATTGAACTATTCAGAACTACAATATATCCAAAACAGCGCTGCCAGGGTCCTGAGGGGAGTCCGGAAATATGACCACATATCACCCATTCTCCAATCACTGCACTGGCTCCCTGTTCTATTCCGGATTAACTACAAGGTCCTAGTACTCACATATAAATGCATCAACAGACATGCACCCCCCTACCTACAAGAACTCATCACTCCCCTAACCTCCACCCGCACCCTCAGATCCACAGGCCGCTCGCTCCTTCGGGTTCCCAACACCCAGCTCCGCACCATGGGCGACCGGGCCTTTTGCTCAGCGGCGCCACGCTTGTGGAACGGTCTCCCTGACCACCTGAGGGCAACTCAGACACTGAACTCTTTTAAGACTGGCCTAAAATCCTTTTTATTCAGGAAGGCATTTTTTACCTTGAGTTAATTTATTGGCAGCTATTACATTCTTATTTTTATTTTTATGGGTTGCTTTATCTATGTTTTAAATCGGTTTTATTTGTTTTTACTATATGTGTGGCACTCTGGGATTCTTTGAAGGAAGAGTGCGATAAAAATGAAATGCATTATTATTATTATTATTAACTATTATTAATTATTATTAACTATATATATATATATAAACATATCATACTTTTCTCCTCTGTTCCCATGCTTTCAAAAATATATTCAGAAAATGCAAACAAATTATCAAAAAGTTCCATACCGATCAAATCTGCAGGCACAATATTCTTCCTCTCATTCTTTCATCTGTAATCACACTCCTGTATCCTCCAGTTTTCATACCACATATCTCTGATTTGTATACTGCTATAATCTTATCAAATTATAATCTTTCTCAAACAAACAATAAGCACTCGCGTTAGGCTTTTGCCAGACTTTCACTGTGACATCACTCACTGAGATCAGAGTGGACCGTATATTATGGGACCACACTTCAGGATTCATTCTCTGAGTGGACTTGTTTCAAGTGAATTGAATCGTCGTGAAATTGATTTCACAATGTTTGGTCACCTGCAGGCCTTCAGGCGCCGCTGCACGGTCACCTGCTCCGAGAGCCAAGTGATCCCAATTAGCAGGAGAGGGAACACGTTGAACTGCTCTCATGACGTCTCTCCGTCTCCATGCAAACCACACGACGACCCTCTCATGCATGAGCGCTCACTACGATGGAATCACGTCAAATGTGTTGCATGAATATTTGTCGTCTTGCTAATTGGGGGTGTCTCCTGTAAACCGTTCTGCTGATATGGATCGTGGTTATCTGGATCGTGGTCCATGTCCTTTACTCATCATATTCATGTAATGTGCTGTAACTCTGTTACGTTATTCATTCTGGTCACATGACATCTACTGCGTCTGTCCATCCGGGGAGAGGGATCCTCCTCTGTTGCTCTCCCTCAGGTTTCTACCCCTTTTTTCCCTGTGAAAGGGTTTTTACTATCTTTATTGGGGGAGTTTTTCCTGATCCGATGTGAGATCCCGGGACAGGGATGTCATGTGTACAGATTGTAAAGCCCTCCGAGGCAAATTTGTATTTGTGTTTTTGGGCTATATAAAATAAACTGAATTGAATTACTGAAGTCGTACAGGCTAAGGTAAGAGATGTCATGGCACACACTTGTGTGTCGATGTACTACCTTTTCTCCTGATGTCTACCACAGCGCAGAGTCTGTGTTTTTAACCGAGCGTTGCCATGATGTCCGAGCAGAAAAACCCTTTTCAGGTTGTCGGTGTACTGTTCAGCCCTGTATTGTAAACAAAATGCAATCTGTTGGTTCGTGTACAGAGACACAAATTGTCAATTGTTTCAGTCTTGCTCAGGACGAAAATAAAGCTGATGGAAAGTTGAAAACAAATTGCATTCATCCAAGTGTTTAGTGACAGTCAGAGCAAGTACCTAACTGCAACAAACTGGACACCTCAAGTGCTTTTATTGCCGAAATCTAACTGTTCCTGACAGTTTTCTAAGTATGTGTTGTTGGCAAAACGTAACTCTTCTGCGTTATTTTAAACCCAACAATGATGTGTTGTTATGTCCTTAACTGAGTGTTGCCTTGACTAAACTTTGTTTTTTAAAGTAATGTCGTCCCGAAAAAAAAAGTTGTGCAGAGGGAGACGAAAAGAAAACAATTAGTGTCTGTACACGAAACCAATAGATTGCACTTCGTGATATGTTTCATAAACTATGTTGGAATGTTACGTTTTCTAAACTACACAACCTTTGCATTGCGCCCTATTTGCAACAGTGCACCCGTAGAAAAGGCCTCACCAGAAACAAGCAGCTATTCAAAGTATGTAGTTCACTGTACGGTCTCAAGTGTCAATCACTCACTACCCTTAAGGACCTGCTGGTCCCTGGACCCGCCTGGGGGCCACCGACCATAACCATGTGAGAACACTGTGCTGCAGACCAGATGGTCCTCATGGCGGAGGCAGCGATGCTACCTGCCGAGGAAAGAGAGAGAGGGAGGGAGGGAGAGAGAGACAGAGAGGGAGGGTGAGAGAGAGGGAGGGAGGGAGGGAGGGGGAAAGAGAGAGAGAGGGAGAGAGAGGGAGGGAGCGAGAGAGAGAGAGGGGGGGAGAGAGAGACAGAGAGGGAGGGTGAGAGAGAGAGAGGGAGGGAGGGAGGGAGGGGGAAAGAGAGAGAGAGAGGGGGGGAGAGAGAGACAGAGAGGGAGGGTGAGAGAGAGAGAGAGGGAGGGAGGGAGGGAGGGGGAAAGAGAGAGGGAGAGAGAGGGAGGGAGGGGGAAAGAGAGAGGGAGAGAGAGGGAGGGAGCGAGAGAGAGGGGGGGAGAGAGAGCGAGAGGGGGGGAGAGAGAGAGAGGGGAGGGAGAGCACGAGGGAGAGAGAGAAAGAGAGCGAGGGAGGGAGTGAGAGAGAGAGGGGGAGGGAGAGAGAGAGAGAGAGTGAGGGAGTAAGAGAGGGAGAGAGAGGGAGAGGGAGAGAGAGAGAGAGAGAGAGGGGGAGAGAGAGAGAGAGGGAGAAAGAGAAAGAGAGAGAGAGGGAGGAAGAGAGGGAGGAAGAGAGGGAGAGAGAGAGGGAGAAAGAGAATGAGAGAGAGAGGGAGGAAGAGAGGGAGGAAGAGAGGGAGGTTGAGTGAGGGAGGGAGAGAGACTGAGGAAGAGAGAGGGGGACAGAGAGAGAGCGAGGGAGGGCAGGTGAGAGAGGGAGAGAGGCAGAGAGAGAGGGAGGGAGAGAGAGATGGAGATATAGAGGGAAAGAGGGAGAGAGAGGCAGAGAGAGAGAGACAGACAGAGAAAACGAGAGAGAGAGAGAGAGAGAGAGAGAGAGACTCAGGAGCTGTAGCTTACTTAACGAAAGAAAAAGATAGTGAAGGGATGAAATGAGCCTTTTGCATTGTATGTGTCCATACTAGAGCTTCACACCGTCTTACCCGGACAGAAAGAAGAGAGAGAGAGCGAGAAAAAGAGAGAGAGAGAGAAAGAGAGAGAGAGAGAGAGAGAGAGAGAGAGAGAGAGAGAGAACATACAAGTCTTGGCTGGTGCATCTCTCCCAGAGCATCCATTTCACGGCGCTTTGAGCGGAGGAGACGGTGCGCATTCCTCCCAGAGACGCGGTGCTCCTCTCTCCTCTCCTCCGGAGTCACTTTCCTCGAGAGACCCTCTTCCTTCCCGCGTGCGCCACACGGACCGTGTTTCGTAACAGCGGCTTGTTTACTTGCAGCGCGAGCAGGTCGAACCCCGCATCTCCTTCTGAGGAGGAAACCCGCGATCCGCAGACCCGAGACGCAAACACGGAATATCCCACGGTTTTTCAAGTTTTCCTGGAAGTTGCGCAGTGAACAGCGGATGATGGGGATTTGCGGCTATTTGGCGCTGCCGGGGAAATGCCTCGTCCTCCTCGGACTTAAATTGTTATTCCTTGTACCTGCAGGAGTTCCAGCCAGGAGCGGGGATTCTGTACTAAAGGACAACATCACCGTGAGGCAGGGGGACAGCGCCGTCTTAAAGTAAGTCACTCCATCACCACATCACCACATCACTCCATCACCACATCACTCCATCACCACATCGCCATCGCTACGTCCTCTCCTCCGGGCGCGATGGGCTCGAGTAGCGGACAGGAGTTACTAAAGGTCACCGTGGAGCCGGTGAACAACGCGCATCTTTGTTGTGCTTTTCCTTAATATGAGTCGCACCTCCTGACTGAAGTGCTCGGCGTCGCGCGCGTCATGTGGAAGTTGCATAATGTTCAGCCTCTTCTTGCTCGTTGCCCTTGAACGTTATTGATCCGGGGGCTTTCAGGTCTGGTTGGATGCGGAGCCGAGCGCCTCCAGTCCGGCGCTGGGAGGCGGTGTGCGCGCGGATGGAAGTGCGTGATACGAATTATGACTTTTAATGGCAGGGCTGGTTTGTTTTAGTCTTTATGAAGTGTTTACTCTGGATACACTCTCTTTCTGGCAGTTTGTAGCATACAGGCAAATCACTAATTGCTATATTATTATATTATTTCTATGAAAGTCCTATGAGAATATATATATATATATATATATATATATATATATATCATATGTATATTTATTTATATATATTCCTAAATAGTGTTTCTCTTTGTGTCTTTATCACATGTGAATGTGTTTTCTTATCTTCTCTCTCCTCACTGTGATTCCTGTGTATTTGTGCCTATATGGTTTGCTGTAGTTCTTTGTGTAAGAATAGACCAGGTGTGATGCTGCAACTTTACAATCGCTGCGAAAAGATGCAAGATAGGGCCCCGCTCCACCCACCTACACACACACACACACACACACACACACACACACACACACACACACACACACACACACACACACACACACACACACACACATTCTACCAATAAACAAAGAGTTGCCTCACCAGGAACAGCCACAAACCAGCATATACTTGGACTGCAATACACCTGTTACATCCACCTGCTTGTTGTTGCATGCTGGGAGGAGACTGTGGGCCAAAGCCAGGGCGGACAGACCGGTAAACAGCCATCGTGTTGACATGGAGAGAGAAATGAGGGGGAACTGTAGTGAAGAGAATCAATGAAGAAAAGATAGGATGAGCATCACATTGAGGAAACGCCCACAGTGTAAGGAACGGAGGCGTGTGCGTGGCGCTGAGGCCGAAGCAATGTGCCGCCTTGATTTTCAACATATGCTCAACAGCAGCGCACATCTGTACGCTGCTGCAGATGCTAATTGACTGCGAGCTTGAGTATGATTTACGAAAGCGCGCGCTATAAAAGCAGACACTGTCCGGATATGAATGTGACTCCTCGGTAATGTTACACATTATCCTCAAGCTGTCAGCGCGGGTCAGTGCTGGCTCCCAGCCGGCTGAGATATGAGGTATTTAGACAAGAATAATTGCACGGTTTAATGACTGCTGACACGGAGGGGCAGCTAAACAGCTGGCCTTTGCACCACGGGGCGCGAGGTGTAGGGCGATCATGAAACAGAGCTCGCCACGGAGGGGTGGAAGTTAGTATCCTTGTGCTCAGTCCTTGTCCTCCCCTCCTCTGCTCTGCAGCCTCAGAGAGCCACAGGGTTTTGATCATGTCTGGAGTCAGAATAGTGCGCTGGCCTCCACTCATTAGTGCAACTTGTTAAGTAGTCGGTCGGATCCACTAAACCCGACCTTTCGCTCGCCGCATTTCGGACGCCGACAAGGAGAAATCCACCTCTTGCTCCTCCGTCACGCCGCTGCAAATGGCTGCACCTGGGGCGGCCGGCGGGACTCTTCTGGCAGCCGGCCCCCTTTCCTCGCCCTAACCTACGCACCGCACAATAGAGGAGCCTTCAAATAACTCGTGGAGCCGCCGTGACCCTGAGCTGAATCTTAAAAGAGAGGCGTTAAAGAGAGTGAACTCAAAGGGCTGACAATACAGTGGTGCTGCTCCTCATCCAATAGACTGCCCCCCGGAGGAAGAGGAACCGCTGCCTGTCAGAGCAGCCAGTCAGGCCGTAATCAAGGAAAGCATGCACCGCTTTGAGCTGCTCCCCAAGCAGGAGGGGCTGGACGCTGTTGAAAGCAGCAGAGAAATGAAAGGCCGCCATTCTCGTTGGGCTTCCCGGCTTCTGCGGGTGGGAGTGGAGCCCGTGGAGCTGCTATGTGATAGCATTGTCCGCACATTTGACAGCTAACTGGTGCTGGAGGCCCCCGCGGGGATGATGCCCCGCCGTCTCGCCTGTGAGGAGCCTCTCTAACTCCCCCGTCACCAGAAGAGGCAGGGATGCAGAGGCCTGGAAGGGAAGCTGGTTAGAGAGGTGAGCGGCTGTGGTGTGAAGCTTCGATTAGATGGAAGCAATAAGAAGAGTACAGAATAGGTGTATTGACGGCTGTGTTATTGTCAGAAACAACTTATTTCCAAATATGTTAGAATGTTCGGTTTGGAAGTCAGTAACTTCAAATGTCCTTCATTAAAGAGGAAACAAGAGATTTAAAGAGTAAAACAGAGGTTTCATTCCAGCTTGGCGTGGTTCTCCGCGACCTCGTTGAGGTTTAAATGCGTTTCAGGCCCAGGCAACCGACAGCGATCCTGGCAATATGCTCTAATGAAAGATGTGTTGCATCGGCGTGTTTTCCTGGCAACGTTCCGAGGGTGCTACTTTATTTCTACCGGGCTGTATTATTAAGACAGTCAAGGGCAACACAAAGCGGGATCATTCTCACATAAAGAAAGCCTCTGCCAACAGGAACTCTAGCAGATGTGAGCGGGAGAATCATTAGCAGCATTCAACACAGTTTCAAAAGCAAAATTACTTTTGTTTTATTTGATTTTTTTCTACAGAAATGCAGACCACTAGAACACAAATAAAATGCCTGGATCACAAGTCAGAGGGACAAGGAGGTGATGGGGTTCTGAGACGACATTTTAAGCTGGAATTCATGACCTGACCATCCATGATTCTTGGTGAATACTTGATTTGAATTGTCTGGAATGTTGCCAGTATTTGTGTCAGTGTGCATAATGCATAATGGTAGGGCTGCACAACTAAACAATTATTAATCACAATCACCATTTTGGCTTCCCACAATTCACTGAGCACGATCACCTGCGATGTTGGCGTGACCCAATACGATATCAAGCGCTTCCTAAACTAACAGCCGACTGCCGGCTGTTTTGGAGAGCTGTCATGCCGCTGAAACTTCCCTCGATGATCCGGCTGCAGGTCATATACTGTATATTACTGGTTTTGTCCTCAGAACAACCCTCACATGCCATTTTTCAGGAGTGTGTGCATAGATCCATTGTGTGTGTACAACGGAGAAAACGTAAAAATACAGCATTCATCTCCAGAAATGTCACCGCATACACCCAGTTTGTTTTACTACGTATATATTAATATTGCAATACTTTCAATCAGTGGGCCAAAGCCCAGAGGTAACACGCACGGTGTTACCTCCTTCCTTAACAGACATATATTTAGGTGAAAATCCTTTCACCTAAATAAAAAGATTTCCACTTTAAATTGGTGTTTTATTTGAATGCATGTGAAGAATGTGTGATTGCACCCAAAGCAGTCACTGAGCATTGGCTGATATTTTAAGGTTGTGCAAAAACATTTCAGGCCCAGGATGTGTTTGTTAGTTCGTCATGCTTTCAGATGAACATTATGTAGATGTTTTCATTTCATTTCCTGCCAATGTCGAATGCCCAGCTTCTCCTCCACTGCAGTCCTGGTCATGGCTCAGTCTGAGGTTGAGCTGTTTAGGGATATGGACGAACGCCTGTGAACCCTGAGGAGTCCCTCTCTCTCTCTCTCTCTCTCTCTCTCTCTCTCTCTCTCTCAACCTCCTCTGCCGGTGCGTCTTTACGCGCGGAGCATCCCGTCACGCGCCCTGTGAATTTAATTGTATCCGTCCTCCCTCCTTTTGCTGTTATCGTCTCATGAAGGATAAGGACAACACCAAGACTTTCCTTTTTATTGAAAAGGTCCATAACATGTGCAACAACCACATCAATAGAATACAATGACAAATGTGTTCATATGTAGGCCAATACACAAATGCATATATAAATATATTATCCTCTACCAACGTATAAAACACATACACAGCCTCTACACACGACAAACAGCTATCCGTCTTTGAATAACTGCTGATGATTAATGATGATGCATGAGGAATAATGTGGGATTACTACTCTGTCTTTCATGGGTTATTTGGGATTTTTGGGGTGATGCATATGCACTTAAAAAAAAGCTAAAATGTCGGATATTGGATGTGGATAATCATGGACACGATCGGACACAGAAGCCTTTTTTTTAGGGAGCAGGTGGGGAATCCATTTGGCTCCATAGCCATCGTCCATCGTTGCAAGATCCACCACTCAAACCTAACGACATCACGGCTGCCTGATAGTCCCAACACTCCCAAAGAGCTCACAAGGCTTTGTCCCTGCTGTTGTGCTGCTGTTCCAGCAGCGGTGTGGAGCCATGGCCTGAAAGCCACCGCCTCCCCTCAGTGTCACCGGCTGCAGCGCTCTGCCACTGACAGGCCCTTTATAATTCCCCTCCCCGTGGCTGCTCTCCCAGGCGGACAGATTAGCACCAGAGGTGGTGGAGGTAATGTGCGGCTGACCCTCACTTAGCCTTGTAAGCCACAGTGTGGCGAGCCAGCTGATGACGGGCGAGTAAAGGTGCAGTCACATGAGAATTGACACCCCCGCTGGTGAAGGAGGGTGAGAGTAGGAATGCGAGTGAAGGTGGGAAATGGGAAGTGGGATTTTGAGTGCCGCTGCACTTTTGTTTCTTACGATGTGATCATGCAGCTCTGTGTTGAGTGACTTCATGTCTGAGGACCGGCTGAGGCAGCACATCCAGGGGGAGACCCTTCCATTGGTGTCGGCTTCACACGGAAGTGGAGGGTGCCCACGTTCCATTATGAAAGAGCCCTTCAGTGGCTTTGCATATGGCCGCGTTCACATTGCTAACTAATGTGGACCCAATACAATTCTTATTTTCCTCTCATGTGTCAGATATCTGATTTAATGTGGACTCAGAATTCAGATTTATTTTCCAGATCAGGGCCCTGCTGTTAGAACGGTCATAATGGTATTACAACATTTTTACTGAATTATGTTAAATCACGTTTGCGCGATGAGTTTTTCTCAGTTTACGAGTCACAATAAATCATAAGTGATCTTTTAGAAGGAGTAGAGGTTTACCGTTGTTTATTTTGCAATATGTTAACTTATATAATCAGGCATGGCTCTTGTTTACATGCTTATGCTTGGTGAACAAGTTTATTGAGGAAGTATTGGCTTTTTATTCGCAAATGTTTTATTGCCGTCAAATCAAGTCCCTGGTTCACTTCTGCTTCTCTGCTCTGCATCTTTTCTTTCCCTGTTGTGTGTTTGTAGTTTGAGATCTCCGTCCCAAAGCAGAGAGCAGAGGAGATGCTGAAGTGTGATTAGAAATGAGTCTTCACCAAAATGGATAAAAAAGAACCAGTACCATCGGAGCTTGTCATGCGGCCTTTCAGAACGTAGCACCCATCAAACACATCGGGGTATTTGAGTGACTAAGAGGCTTATTTATTCAACATGTCCTTCATCAGAACTGCATCCTGTCTGATGCACACTTTGAAATCATTCACTTTCACTGACAAACACATGTCCCCATGTGGAAGAACATTATTTTCTTTTTTTATTATAATATATATTTATATGAGGCCAGCGGAACCTTAAAAGCCCGTGTCATTTTGATTTATGTCCTCGCCGATCCCCACCCTAGTGATTTTCATATCGGTGATGAGGAGAAGTGCTTGCCTCATACTACAGCAAGCACTTGTTATTGGCTGAAGATATACAGCGTGTTCCATTTGAATGGCTGGTTTCAAGTCAAAGAAATTACACAAAGGCGTCCCGTTAATTGTGGTCTTTTTCTAAAGTGCTCTCATCTCCAGACAGACAGACAGACAGACAGCTTGCTGCTGCTGCCGCTCTTCTACATGGAGTTCAGCTCTCAGAAGGGCCAGAACGTTTCATATCATTATGATTGTCATTTATATTTATTTTGGACAGAAAAAGGTATAGAAGCGTGTGCTCGTTTGTAAATAATCCACAAATAAAAGGTGTGGCTGTGTTCATTTATGGAGCTTCATGTCCTGCAAATATATAACGAACATATTCTGTCCACAGAAAGACGCTGGAGGACTAATATGGAGTTAAAAATGAATATAATTTCATGTCAGCAATATAATCTCCAAATATAGACAACCAAACTGTAGTCATGTTGCTGGTTTGATGTCAATATATTGTCAAAAGATCATTTTTATTTTTCTATTTTTGTGTGCGGAAGAATAGGCGAGACTTTGAATACAGAAGAGAGCAGCTGACAGGCAGACAGTCTGGCTCTCATGTGCACCCAAACGAAAAAAAGGTCAAGATATTCATCCACGCACACGTCTGGCTCTCGCATGCACCGTGGCCCCGGCGTACATGCAGGGTGAGACACGCAGGGTGAGACACGCAGGGTGAGACACGCAGGGTGAAACACACAGGGTGATACACACAGGGTGATACATGCAGGGTGATACACACAGGGTGAGACACGCAGGGTGAAACACACAGGGTGATACATGCAGGGTGATACACACAGGGTGAGACACGCAGGGTGAGACACGCAGGGTGAAACACACAGGGTGATACATGCAGGGTGATACACACAGGGTGATACACACAGGGTGATACATGCAGGGTGAGACTCACAAGGTGAAACACACAGGGTGAGACACGCAGGATGAGACACACAGGGCGATACACGCAGGGTGAAACATGCAGGGTGAGACACACAGGGTGATACATGCAGGGTGAGACTCACAGGGTGATACACACAGGGTGATACATGCAGGGTGATACACGCATGGGGATAAACGCAAGGTGATACATGCAGGGTGATAAACACAGGGTGATACATGCAGGGTGATACACGCAGGGTGAAACATGCAGGGTGAAACATGCAGGGTGAGACACGCAGGGTGAGACACACAGGGTGATACATGCAAGGTGAAACACGCAGGGTGAGACACACAGGGTGATACACGCAGGGTGATACACGCAGGGTGAAACACGCAGGGTGAGACACAGGGTGAGACACACTGGGTGAGACACACAGGTTGATACACACAGGGTGATGCATGCAGGGTGAGACTCACAGGGTGATACACACAGGGTGATACACGCAGGGTGATACATGCAGGGTGAGACTCACAGGGTGATACATGCAGGGTGAGACTCACAGGGTGATACATACAGGGTGATACACGCAGGGTGCTTCATGCAGGGTGAGACTCACAGGGTGATGCACACAGGGTGATGCACGCAGGGTGAGACACGCAGGGTGAGACACGATACCCTGATGCACGCTTCACCTGTCAGACCCTGCGCTCCACACAACACCAGGCTTTGGGTTGAGAAGATGAAGGTCTGAGAGTAGATGAGCCACATTAAATAATTCAGTAACAAAGCAAGCTGCGGCTTTCTTTCCCCTGACTAAGCTTCAGCAGTCTGTATATCTAAACTGGAGAGTTTCAGAGTGTTCAGTGGTTTGCTTCATATCGTCTCTGCAACAACGGAAAGATAGACATTCTGCAGAATTACTCAAATATATAAATAAAGAATATTCGATGCTTCTATTTTTGTAAAAGTTTCTGGGATAATGACTGGAAGTTGCAGCCAGTTTGTCTGCGTCTTTGTCGAATGGGGCTTCAGATGTTGAAGTGAAACACTGCAGTGCACCCGGACCCAGGAGTTAGAGCAACTAGAAATTATATCAGGACGATGAGCAGACATGGAAGTCTGGCAAAGGGCAGCCTGAGGGGAGGATGATGGGAATGGACACTGGAAGCTTGTTTCTTTGTCCATGCTCTTACAGTGATGTATCATTTGAACCAATACTTTTCAGAAACCCACCCAATCATGACCAAACAGCCTCATAAAATGTAAAGGAACCCAAGAATAAAAAAAATGACTGGAAGGTAGAAATCCGCGGTTAAAATGAAACTATTTGGTGAAAACAAAAAATGCCAACGTATCATTATCATGGGACTTAGTCTGAATAAAATGTCAGAGGTGCACTGCCTCTCAACATGGCGATGCCTGAGCTAGCAGCACAAAGCAGTGCAAACTAGAGAAAATGTGCTGACAGGGCTAAATGTGTCTATGAGATAGCTGGAGGCTCGGCGCCCGGCTTCCGCGATGACGCTATCGGGACGGCCTACGTGAATAGAGCCTGTCAGGGGAAGGAAGGAAAGTAAGCAAACATTCATCGCTTAGAGCAGTGGGATAACGTTACACAGTGAAAAAAGTCTTCTTTCTGTGTTGTTGGATGTCAGAATCCATATCACATACATTGTATATGATAAACTGTGTTCTTGTTCTTATTCTACAAGGCATTTCAGAGATAGAGAGAACAGAAAAGAGGTCAAGGGTGGTGAACACCTGCCAAGTCATCACTGAGTTAACTCTAACACATTTTCCTACGCTGATCTTCCACCGGTTGCTACACAACACCTGTGTCCAAAATATTGCTTACATAATATGTATACAGTACATATGCCCACAATATTGCCCAGTAGGCAAATAAATATAGACACACACAGCATTGTATTCAAAAGTGGAGAGCAATTGTAAGACTATCTGGCCTTATGCCACCCCAGCTTTGAGTGCTGTAGTTAAGTGTAACAGAGATTTGAAGTGAGGGTAATCATCACAGTGAGGCTGTTGACTTCAGACTTTCTGAGAAGAGCCCTTCAGTTCCGTCCAGCCTAACAATCTCCCAATGTTCAAATGACGTACGACTCTCTATAACACTGAGGCGGTGATGGAGCTCTGCCATGTTGACCCACAGGAGATGCCTCGTTCCCACGTCCCGCTCTCCAGCAGTCCACCATCAGTCTTCTTAGCATTCCCTAGACATCCATCTTACCCAGGTTGGGTTTCAGCATCCTTGTGTTGTCGTAAATCACGGAGATAGTCATTAATTTTTAATATCCAGGAAGCTAGCGCCGTGCTGCAGTCCACCTAGATCCTCCGCTTATGAGAGCCGGCCACATCCATTACCACCTGCCTTCGCTGTCCCCTCCCTGTGCATGTTTGGCTGCACCTTTCTCAAATCATTAATACTCATCAGCAACAGCTTCCATTCATGCCACAATTCTGCTAGGCAATTTACGCTCTACTACTCCTCTCTCCTACCTACTTTTATTCTTCCTCTCTTGAGCACATCCTCATCCCTCTTGCTCCTCTACCTCTGCACTTACTGTACATGCACAACAAGGAGCCATGACTGTAGAATGGCTGATCAGGCCAAGAAGAGTCTGTTTCAGTCGGGTCAAGCAGCTGCCCAATGTTCTTTGAAATCGGGATGGTCAACGCAGTGGCAGAGACAAATCACGTGCAATCACCTCCAGATAGTTCTGCAGGACTTGAAAGTCTTTGTTGCACACGTTTGCCTCAATTTCTTTGTACAAATTGCAGCATAAATAATAAAGTCAAATAGTTTTCAGGGGTGTCTGATCTATGGTCGTACAAGAATGAGCAACTATGTGTGCAGAATTGTAGTGGTGGCCTCGTGACACAACGTTCCTTTTTCTTTACAATTCTGTTTTGCTTGCTATACACTTCTTATCTTCCAACACCTTCGACACTTCCCAACATCTACATGCAGGACCGGCTAAGCCTGCTAAGGGGAGCAGAGCCAGGATAACTTCATACAGTAGCTTACCGCCGTATTGCTTATTTCAGGCTCTGAATCCGGCCTCCCCAACACCTGGATATCAACGTATTTACGCTTGTGTGCAATAGGTGTCGGAGGACTAGAAGTACTCCAGGATGAGGAACCCTGTGTGGTTAGGAACCTTCTGGACCATGAACCCAACACCCTCAATTTAGATGCCAAACTGACCCCTATTGCTTCACTAAAAACACATTAGCTAACGTCTAAGCACTACAATCACACTGCAACATCATACAAGATACACAAGCAGAGCATCGAGAAGCCAACCAAGTTAGTAAATCACATAATACTGAACAACCCCGTTTTAACCTTAGCTTGCAGCAGGTATGTCATTAAAAATGCATGTCCAATTATGTACTCCTGTCAGCCCATCCCAGGGGAAGAGCTCTCTTGCCTTTAGGAGACGACAAAGGCAGCCTCAGAGAATGGACTTGGATAAAATACAAACCAGTTTGCAATAAAAAGAAGATAAAAGGTTACAAAAATTGAAAATTAAGTAAAAGAAAAGACAAAACATCACAAATTAAAATTCCCAAAAGAGACCTTCAAAAGAGTACAAAGGATGAAGAAGCCCAAAGGACCCCGAGAAGGAGGCATACATAGGAGAACAAGGGTTCTCCTATGTATGCCTCCTTCTTATGTATACCTCATTCTGCACTTCTTTAACCTCCTAGTCCATATCTGGTAGACAACTACTTGTTCTCTAATCATTGGATGAAGCAGTTTATGTAGTCTTGTCTTTTCTGACAGACTTGTTCTTTAAGTTAACACCTAACTATATAAGATATGATAATATATTTATATCCGAGATCAAAACGCTCTTGACTCAGTAGAAAGGAAATGAATCATAACCTGTCAAAGGGAATACAACTTAAATGAGGATACAACCTATGATCAAAAAGGCAGCGACACCTTAAGATAACACTTTCATGGCTATGGGTCACAGGAGCCATGTCTCATATGTAGGGTTGGGTACTGAGAACCGGTACCAGTATGGCACCGGTTCCAACATGTCCGCAGACCCGGCGCTATGGGCGGGCCTTGGGGGGCCGGGCCCGCCCTCGGACTCGGCTGGGCCCGCCCTGGACGGACAAGCCTGTCAGTCACTTATCACACGTAAAAAAAAAAAGAGTGCAACTCTCTGTCGCCGGCGACAGGAGCTGTCACAGGAGGTAATATGCAAACATGATGCAAAACTAAGATTACCGTATCTCCTCGAATAATTCCAACGGATTCTGAACGCTAAGAAGCGTAGCTTTCCAATGCCATGCGGTACATTACGGTAATGGTATAGAAAAACGGCGGCGAGCTTGTCTGTGGGGGAGGGGTGGAAGAGAGCAGGGCAGAGCAGCAGCAGAGAGCAGGGAAGAGTTTGACTGGCTTTTCACTGCCTTTTGAGTGGTGTTTTCTTTGGAAATAATATGTTGTGGTTGTAAATAATAGTATTAGTATAGTTTCTGAGAGTTCTGCCACTTGCTGGCCCACCTAAACTCCTCACTAAAGGCCACTTTTCTGTCCACACAAACACAAAGAAGGACACTGGGAAAAGGACAGGCAGAAAGTCATTTTGGGGAGGAAACACTGTACTAGCTGCCTGTAAAAGCCTGTCTGGATGTGTGAGGAGGGCAATAATGGGTTCTGTCTTCAGCTGGACCGGAACTGCTTCAGGGAGATAAACAAATCTCTGAAACGCCTGGACACGGACACATAAAAGCCTATAACATGGACATTGAATGCTCTATGCAAACAAAACAATTTGAGACGATGTAAAATAGGTTACATTTCATTTCTGTAATCTCAAAAGCTTTGGTCATGTTAATTTTCAATTGTTTAGTAGAGAAATAGGATACAAATTCAAATACATTTCTTAACCTTTTACACAGTGTTTTAAGCCTTTATAACATATAATAATGACAAATACTTGCCAGATTTTTAAATTTCTCCTGAAAAAAGGAGCAAAATCATTTTGATCGCAGACAGTCCACGATGCTCCACAAACGAAAGGCCAACCTGATTATGCTTAACTTAACAAAGAAGTTCAGGAGTGAATGGAGGGACACTGTCCTACGCAGATTTCACTTGGCGGCCAACCGTCGTCTCCCGCTCTACTAATGGTGAGTTATCTGGTTTCATCCAGCCTGCTGGCCCTATGGACGAGGCTAAAGGATTGGTTATGGCCTATGTGTTTGTTCTTTCTTGGAAAAACAAACAAACATGTAATGCAAAGCAATGTCTTCTTCATTTCTGTTGTAGGCTAGCTGTTGGTAGGCCCTTTTCGTCGTTGCTGCGCTCTGCTCTGTTTCGGACAAACACCGGACAGTGTGTTGTTGTTGAGTGTGTTGTTATCGTTATTGTTGTTGTTAATGTTGTTGCTGGATGTGTTAGCCTAATCATTTTAGACCTTTTTAGGCCTATTTTTTTAAATGTCTTGTTGTGGCTGAATCTGCTATCTACTGATCTTTCAATACAGTATATTGTGGGAGTTATGTGTTGCTTGATTCCTGTGTTGATTGATTGCCATAGGCCTATGGGTCATGTCTAATTCTATTGGGTAGGCTACCTGCTCACCTGGCCTATTTATTAGCTTGTGAGATTCTAAATAATACCGTCTGTCACCTTTTTGTGCCGGAGTTCGATTATAGGTGAAAAGTTGAACTACTATGCTACCATAGGCTGTAAAAAAAAAAGTGCCCCCCCAAAGCAACGTAAGCAAATCAGTGCCTGGCGCTGGGCCTGCACGTCCGGTACCTACCGGACCGAAAAGCAACGCAGATTTCGGTGCTTCCTTCCGGTGCCTGAGCCGATTTAAATACTTTTTTTTTTACACTACTCTGTAAAGTTGCACGGTATATAGATACTAAAAAGGTAGCGCGGTGCCCGCACGCTAAAAACGATTATTAAAATAGCGCGGATCAGAGCGCACTGCTGCTCTGCTCTCTGTCTGCCTGCACGCAGAGCGGGGCTCGAGGGGGCGGGGCTTCCAGCGCTCACACACACAGTGCGCGCACACAGAGATCGCTGGAGACACGAGCACGAGCTTTTGAACGCCCGTCCTCAGCTTGATGGAACACATCTCTCAAGTTGATATTAATGATGACGTGTAGTCCATAAAGCAGCAGTTTTAGGATCCAACAGTGTCTGAGTTCTGTTGCACACGGTCCCATCAGAACACCTGATGCTTGTGTCTGTTCTTTTTTAAATATATATTTTTATAGTTTGAAGTTAAAAGGTTTTAAGTCAAGTGTTTTGAATGTACTTATTTATTTATATCTATAGTATACTTTAAACAGTTCATAATATTGTTCAATTTGAAGAAAAAAAAGGGCCATGGCAATAAAAAAGTATCGGTTCAGGCACCGTTTAGGCACCGGTATCGTTTTAAAAGTATCGGTTTAGCACCGGTATCGTTTTAAAAGTATCGGTTTAGCACCGGTATCGTTTTAAAAGTATCGGTTTAGCACCGGTATCGGAAAAAAACAAACGATACCCATCCCTACTCAAATGTGTCAGTTAGGTGTGAACCTGCAACATGCCGAGGTGTTGAGGTGTTAGATTGCTTCAAAGTTAATTGGTTCAATCTTCAATTGTTTAATCTTCAATTATCTTATTAGAAGAATAGAGAGTGTTTGGGTGAGGTGTGTCTGGGACATTTCTGGTGGAAAATTAAACAGGAAATTAATTTAGTGTCTACTTCCTAGGATAATTATTATTTTAGGTTTCAAAACACTCAATGCCTAAATAAACATGTGTGATTCATGAAAAAATTAACGATTACGATAACCCATCGTACTAATGACCCTCCCATCCACTGCAGATGTGTTGAAGAGAAGATAGACCCACATAGTGCACCGTTTCTATCTCAAATTACATCTTTTGAGTTAAAAAGGTCTCATTTTTTCATGCGCTTGTTTTTTCAAGATTGCAACCAAAGACATACCTCAAACATCTCTGGCATCCAAAGATCAGTTCTGTAATGAGAGGTCTTAGAGGTCGTGTCTCGCCAAGGAGAGAGCGGAGAGTCGACTTCAGTTCTGGACAGAATTGACAAAATAATTGATGAGAAAATGTTGGGGTTGATACTTGTGTGGGCATGTGAAGGCAAGCCGAGTATGAATGGCTGATCCAATCACATGCTTCCTGGTCTTCATACCCACAGCACGAGCACGGAAAGAGCTTTTTGTTTAAGAGTTGGATTGGTTGTACAGACAGTAATCAGGCTTTTTCAAGAGCGAACAAATACATCTTTATTTTAATGTTTAGAAAGTGAGTTGATTCAGTAGATTCCCATGTTTAGCTATTTTTGGTTTATTCTATGAAACATTTCATTTCAAATCAAACACGTGATTCAAAAGATGTTCCCCTTTAAAATAACTTTTGTATGAATTTCTCGAGGAAAACAATACATTAACCAGCATTGTGGTGTATCTTGATAAACTAACGTTAACGTTTGCAATACATTCATAAAAAAATAGTCATAAGTCGTTAAAAAATATTATTAGCTATTTACAGACTGTGGCAAAGAACACACTAGAAGCATAATACTCCTTTACGTGTTTACTACATGTTTATAATCAGGTATATGAGTTTATATGATGGAACAGTGGCACAAGAAAGTGTCAGAGGAACACACACACACGTGCACACACACACACACACACACACTTTTTATTTATAATCTCATTATTAATTAGCACTTTGGTAATATTGTCTTTGTTACAAGCATATCAATAAAGCATCTTGATTTGAATTAGTTCTTCGTTGCACAGCAGACAGTTTGGTTAGATGTTGGAGCACTGAGCTGAATACATTTGAAAAATAATGATGAGTGAAAAGTGATTTTCCTCCATTTTTACTTCCTTAAGGCTGAGACTGAAAGTCCATTTTAATATTCTCCATGTGTTATGTGGAGATAAGTATGTTGACATCTGTTAATTAACAACAGTGTAGCAGAGTAAGTTAGCTTAAGTACTGACCTCCCCAGCATAAACGGTTATGTTTAATATATCATGGTAATTATGGGGAGACATTAGGGAGCGCGTGTGCTCTGGTTTCCTGGTGTAATGGCTGCTATTGGTTTGCAGAATCAGATGCTGAAAGGAGTCGGGCATTCTGGAGCTTTACGTTTCAGGATCAGTCTATGTATCAACTGGAGTCACTGTTCCTCTTCCCCTGGTTTCAGGACACGGTTCCTTGTAGCTGGACCTCGCCACCGAGGGACTAACACTTTCCATCACTGCAGGCTTTCACATTGAAGTCCTGCCATCTAAGTTGATGCACTGTTGGTGGGCATTAAAGCGGCTCTAGAGATCCCGTATGCCGCGCTCATCGTCGGTTCCACTCGAGATCTCATTTTCAGAAATGAGACGTCTCCGACCATCTGTCAACACAAAGTACTGGCCTCCCGCGACCAGACAAATCATTCCCTAATTCTCCCGCCTCTCTTCGGGACCTGGATCCCGGCCGCCGGCCCTCTAACGAAACAGATCCCCCTAATGAAGGAATATGGCAGAGAAAAGTGCCTCCCATTGATTCTGTTCCCCGGCCAATGCCGCCTCAAGGATAGTGCAGATGAGCTATACTTAGAATCAAGGGTAGGGGCGGACGTAATATCTCTGTTCTCATATTGTGTTTTAAAAGCTCTGTAAGGGCAACGCGATGACGAAGCTTAACTAATCTTGACGGAGCCATTTCAACTGAACCAATCAGCTCCAGTAGCCTGCTGGCAGCAGTAAACATGGCTGTCAAACGGGCCTTGGCTGCCAGCCTTAGCTTACGAGCTGATCACAGTGTGAGAGCCTTGAACATGGCTGTCATGTAGCAGGCAGTGCATTACAGTGATTATTTTCAGATTAGCAACTTGTTTATTGCTCTGTGTGGTGCCCCCCTCTGCCTTCAGTAGCAATCAATGAAAACGGACTCTTTCTCCTTCAGATATATTGACCGGCGCACTGGGAAACTGGACAAGTGAGGCTAAGTCAACTTTGTTAGCATGCAAATAGCAACACATTTCGATTGGTCTTCAGATAGCAGCAAGAGACTGATAGTCAGATGTCTATCATGTGTTAAAGCCTCCCGGGAAACACAGCGTCCTTTCTGATTGATATTTGGTTTTGTTGCACGTCGTTTTTTGGTGCTTCTGTTTGAGGCACGTTGAAATCAATGCGTGTTGCTGATTTATTATTGCATCCAGATTTTGCTGTCTGAGGGCCAGGAAGGAAGGAGGGAATTCGTCTCAGTCTGCCAGCTGATGGTGCTCATTAATATGGATAAAACTGACATGGAGTCAGCTGGGAAGAATGTCATAGCACATTAGACAAATAAGTGGCTGAAACCACTGGCTGTAATGAATTGATTTGCTTCACATTGATCCCCCTCCCCCCCTCGTTCTCCCTGTTAATCACATTTGGGAGTCATGTTCATGTTCTGAATTTCTGAAGTTGTAAAATATGAAATAATCTAATTGAGTGGGACTTAATTCCAAGTGGTACTTTTGCCTCAGTCAATGTATTTGTTTAATGTTAAAAACAGTTGTTTTTTTTTTACAAAAATGGAATATCTCACCAGTTTGCTTTAATGTGAAATGATAATGTATTCTGGGGCAGTTGAGTCAATACATGTGAATATGATAAGTTCATACCGGCTATGTTATTATCTTCATACAATGGAAACCGACTGAGAACGCGTTCACTTTTCAAAGCACCGCAACTTTTACAGCTTCCCAGCTTCACATTCACGCAGTGAAGCGCTGACACTCGGGAGCTGCCCCGAGCCGCCGCTCTCTTCTGCCGCTGGCCCCAGAGCAGCTCTTCTGCCGCTGGCCCCAGAGCAGCTCTTCTGCGGCTGGCCCCAGAGCAGCTCTTCTGCGGCTGGCCCCAGAGCAGCTCTTCTGCCGCTGGCCCCAGAGCAGCTCTTCTACCACTGGCCCCAGAGCAGCAGCTGCGGCGGAGCAGTCGGGGGCCCGCTTCCTTGGTCAAGGGCATATTGACAGCGAGTGCTGGGGGAGAGGAGAATGCTGGCAGCTTTCTTGTTTCATAAAATCATGTACAGTAATTGTGGAAGGATAACATGCATTGTTGGAATGCGCTGCAAAGAAAACACTCGTAAAGTAGTCCTTCCTCGTGCTCCGGTGACAGCTGCTAAATGATCCATATGAACCGCTCCGTGCTGCTTTTGCGCCTTGTCATATGGCCACTTTTATAACGTGGATTATCGCCACCTTTGTCACCGAGAGAATTTCCGTGGCGCTGTTGCCTGGATAATAAATGGAAGTGCGACAGGAGGGAGAACCAAGGAGCTGCTGTAAAACATTTCTGACATACACTGTTTAACTTTGGAAAATCAATAAAGCCAATTTAACAGAAAGCTTTTCTTGTTTATCTGAAATGGCCGAGCTGAACCAGGCCTCTTCTTTTCCCCATTCTCTCTCTCTGTCTCTGCTTTTGGAAGAAAATTATCCCGTAATAGTAAAAGCTATGACCTTTGTCCTTGGTACTCACCATCATCTGAGTCCAGATACACAACTTCCTTTCACGGGCACAGTGGGAAGTTGTTCATAGTCTTGGGATTTGATAACAATAACTATTGACACGGCCCAATCAGCAGCTCCGCCTGTTTTATCAGAAGTATAAAACACGAAGCCGCTAATCATTTCTAACTGCTGGGTAACGGGATGGAATCTAATCAAATGGCTTTTCAAATGGCTTCCCAATGTAATAAGTTAATGTACTGCGTTGATATGCAGATGAGGCCGCAACATCATATATTACAAAACTGGCAACTGCGCTGTTACATTTTCATTGCTGTAATAATGATAGTCAGTGTTAATGTAATAACTAAACTGAACTATTGAATATTAAACTCAGATCTTGTAATAGCACCAGTCCATCTCCTGACAAGTTGCATGTATAGATGTGTCTGTCAGATGGTTTTATACACAGCTAGTTTCTGTCTCAACAACTATTTGGTGGATTGTTGTGACAATTCGTGCAGAAATTCACAATCCCAAAGACGTTGATAATCCTCTTTTTCTTTGATTCAGCATTTTGTTTTTTGGGCCGTCTCCGTCTTGTTGAGACGTTGGAGCTAAGTGCTCAACTCCTCTTTATTTATATAGCAGCTGTCATACAATCGTGCAGCCCAACGTGCTTCACAGATCACACACTGCATAACCTCAAGGTAATAAACAACAATATAATATTATTTTGGAAGACACAAAATGAGTCCCTGAATTGGACTCAATAGATGAAAATTCGATGAAACCCAGTGATTAACGCTCAAAGGTTATTTTTGAAAATACCCAGATCCTCAGTTCCAGAGACTGGGGCCACACCTCTGATTTACCTTTCACAATAAAAGCCCTAGAAATATAATATTCTCAAGTGAGTATTTTGCATTTTCAAGTCGTCACACCCCATTGTGTGTAAATGCCTCTCGTCTGGTTTCCTTTTTTCCCCTCAACATAACCCCCTGCTAACATACATAGCTCCGTCAGTAGCATATTAACTGCAGTAATTTGCTCAAATTAAACACGTTTTCAGACTTCATCTGTCTTTGTTATACATGTGGGGAAATGTCTTTCATCCATGTAGTGATGCAAATGTGTTTTAACATAATGCAGTACTGTATATAATGTGTATTAATGTGCTAATTGTGCCTAATGACTGCCTAAAAACAATCTGTGTAAATGAAGTGACGACCAGTTACTGTAGAGTAACGGTTATCTGATTCCTACATTATTCCTCCTGCAGAAGCTCCTACATTGCCCAGGGCCCTCCGTGTCTCTGTGCAGCTACATGTTCACTATATTGTTGAATGTGAGAGAAGCTAGAGCACCAACTCCACACCACTCAGAGAGTCAGGCGCGAGTGGAATTTGACTCCTGGTGGATTTATCCGAGGCTTTCTGAAATGCAATATTTAGAGGATGCTTAAAGTATATTGTAACTAACATTTCAAGAATTAAAACCTGAGGATATCTCCTTTGAATTGAGACACGTTTCACCAGGGTGCTGATACCTCTGGTTCTTATCCTGCTTGCTGTTATTTCCCTCTGCCAAACAACCCGTACTGATGCATCTCAATGTGATTAACCTTTGTAGATGCAGCGTGAGGGCGAACAGTAACCAAGTCTAAATAATATGCCCATAAAGCTGACAGGGTCTAATTCATTTCTCTGTGTCGGCTACCTCATAACCTTTGCCGTTCACACTCCTGCTGTCTCTGCAGGCAGACCGAAGCCTAATGGCTGGCTTGAAGTGCAGCGAGCCATAAGGAAGATGTAGACTTTAATGATTGCCTGGTAAAAAAAAGTGCTCAAAGATATGAAATTGAGATTAAGTTATAAGAAGCACACTTTGCTTCACTTTCACCCCGATGTGATAAAAAGCAGAGGTTACATTGATCATGCTTTGAATAAAAAAAGGTATTTAATGTCAAGATCTCAGAAGGAAAGAAATATGAAAGTAATGGTTGTATACACCTTTGAAAGTACTTTATGAGATTGTAGTGTTACTTTAGCCCTCATCCCTGTTGCTACTACTTTTCAGCAGCAACCTCTGCTATAAAGTGAAGCCAATGCTTCCAAGTGCCTTCATCTTGCATTCTCTCTACTGGCCACCAGGGGGCGACCCCTCTGGATGTATAGAAATCTATAGAAATGACACTACTTCTCTCTTGATTTATTCCCTCATAGAGTCAGATAAACCATAAAGGGGATGCTTTAGGGCGGGGCTACAAGGGGATTGACAGGTTGCTACCACAGCGTTGTCCAATCTGGACGTTGTTTATTTTGTGTTTTACAACTCTGAATTTGGTCTCCTTAAAAATGTCAGTTGAATTTAGCCCCACCCTACTTTTGTCACTTTTGGTTGCAAAGAAACCAAGATGGCGACGGCAAAAACGCTGAACTCGAGGTTTCAAAACAGTGGTCCACAAACCGATGGGTGACAGTGACTACAGTTTTTGGGTGCAACCCATGGAGAGCATGTGGCTGCCAGGCCTTAATTTATGAATCTCCAAAGTAAATCATTATGCTAATAGAGTTGGTTACAGTGTATTTAAAGCAGCGTCTAGTAAACAAACAAAAAAATGAATCCATCTCTTTTACATATGCAATATCATTTGTTTTGCTCGCACACATCTCGCCCATGTTTACAAAAGCCACTGAGCGTGCAGATACAAGTCCCCGAAGTGTATGAATCACCTTGTTTAGCATGAAATCATGCAGACAAAGCAACAAATGATGTGCGTGTACCTTCCATCTTATTAGCCTCTATCGCTGAGACCTCCAGGGGACACATCTAGAGCCTGATCTCTTTTAATGAAATGACTCACACTGTTCAGTACTTCTTATTATATGTTCTGCCTTTACAAGGGCCTTGTTTTCTTTTCAAGAAAACTTTCCCTTAACTACCTTTCCTCTGTTCTTCGTTCTTAATGCGAAGGGTCCAGTTCCACGTTTTGCAGCGAGGCTCTCGTTGGATCCTAAAGCCTACTCAGAGAATCTGAGGTTGCTCAGGAGGGAATCCTGTCTCTATTGACAGACACACTGCCATTTTTAATTGCTTGCTTCAGTCAGGTACACATCTCCTGGATTCCATACTCACGTAGCTTCACTTCCCCCTGCTTTTTGGAGGTCCTTTCAGGCGACTTCTCCCCGGAGCTGATCTCTGATACTGATGGTAAGCGACACAAACTCAACCCTCGAATCCAAACACTGAGAGAAAACAGATTCAGAACCAGGCTGAAGGACATGTGACCGCCTCACTGAGATGAGTCACTGACCAAACCCCGACAGGATAACAAGATTCGTGTATGTGTGTGTGTGTGAGATCTATTAGGACTGTTTTTGCCCCATTAAATACACCAACTGAGCCATGCCAATGCTTCAGTTTATTCCAAATGACCTTTTCATTGACTTGATAAATAGGCAGAAAGGAATCTGAAACGGTGCAGCAGGTGACAGATTCAGTGACACAAATCTGAGCACAATTTGCAGGAAATGTTCTATTTAACTGTCATTGACAGGTGTGGAAGTGGGGCAAATAGTATTGGATATGGGAATGTATCACACACTGGACAGACTATAATGGGTGGCTCCTGCAGGGACTTACTGCTGCCAGGTGGCTCCCAGCCAGAGATTAACAGCTACCCCAGAGTATAACTAGAGTAAATTCAATTTGCATTATAATTCTCGAATTTCTCTCACAACACTGATTCTGCGTGTCTTCACTTCGCAGGCTTGTTGAACAGCGAGAGCTTTGCATGGGTGTCATTTTATGTCGAGGCACAATTTCCCCCACCTTCCCACTCACACCGAGGTTGATCCTACTCGTTTTGACGTGTTCCAATTGTTTCGCCGTATGATTCTGGGACGTCATTCAGGTTTTATGGTTCATATCTGCGCCAATCCATACAAACGTGGGTTACAGCTGATCAGGGCTCTTTCAATAAGGCTTTGGAGTATTTTTCTTTCCGAGCACATCAGAAGCAATCAATGTGAAAACCAATGGTTCTCCTTGAAGAACGTCGTCGCTTGTTTATCAGATGACAACCAACATCTTTCTATTAGGTATCCATGGTAACAACTGAGCCATGCTTCCAATTTTTGGAATTGGGCAATCAATATTATTCACTGTCAACATGTTCCTTTCCAGTTCTACGTACTCACAAGGTCTTAAAAGACTTCTGTAAATCCTGTACGCACTTTTGTATTCATTATTGAATTGTTTATTTCTGCTTCTTTGAAGAACTATTCTGCATTTAAAAGCAGGAGAGAGCCTTTCCTTTCAAAAGCTATTAAAACTATTAATGTGTCAGTTCATCTGTCTTCTACCTCAGAGGCTTTTTCACGATAAGAGCCATACAAGAAAATCAACAAATGATGAATACATCTTTCTTTATCGTGGCATGGGGTTCAATACATTTCAACGTAATGTCATCACTATGAACCGATATATACGAAGTGAGTGACAATGAGGTGGGTGATCAAGGCCTCTGATGTCAGAGCAGATGAATGAAGGGAAACAAATCAACTCACATTTATTTTCACAGCACCATATCATACAAAAGCTGTTCAGATGTCTTTACAAATAAACAAAACTGAAGCACGATAAAAGCTAACAAAGTAATTTTGTTGCTACGTATTTCACAATGTATTCCAAAACTTAACCAAGTAGTTGTTTCCTGTGAAGTGACCTTTGGTGAGATATCCTACGAAGCGTCGCATGAGGATTCGTTGGTTTGTTGCGTAACTTAAGCTTCATGCATTATGTCATGTGACTAATGCTGCATTCACACCAAACGCGTCGTGAATGTTACTCACGCCTGAAAGAGGGCGTGGCTAAAACAGTTACCGTTTCCGCCATCCACCATGGAAATAACCACTAGTTCTGCTTTATACTTGTTGTGTCAATTCCACATACGTTGGAACATCAAACTCCATGGTGTCTGGGTTCATAATGTTATCCGTAGTCCCACAACAGCGTCTGAATGAAGCCGCTACCAACACTTCTTCAGCAGCAGACCAGCAGCAGTTTGATTCAGCAACGGCAGGACGGCGGTGATGACAGGCGGAGCTTCTCACCACTGATTCGCGCTACGTTATTCGCCTCATTTGCGTTGCGTTATTTGTGTCAATTGCGTTGCGTTATTCGCGTCATTTGCGTTGCGTTATTCGCGTCATTTGCATTACGTTATCGCGTCATTCGCGTTGCGTTATTCGCGTCATTTGCATTGCGTTATCGCGTCATTCGCGTTGCGTTATTCGCGTCATTTGCATTGTGTTATTTGCGTCAATTGCGTTGCGTTATTCGCCTAATTTGCGTTGCGTTATTTGTGTCAATTGCGTTGCGTTTTTCGCCTCATTTGCGTTGCGTTATTTGTGTCAATTGCGTTGCATTATTCGCGTCATTTGCATTGTGTTATTTGTGTAAATTGCGTTGCGTTATTCGCCTCATTTGCGTTGCGTTATTTGTGTCAATTGCGTTGTGTTATTCGCGTCATTCGCGTTGCGTTATTCGCGTCATTTGCATTGCGTTATCGCGTCATTCACGTTGCGTTATTTGCGTCATTTGCATTGCGTTATTCGCGTCATTCGCGTTGCGTTATTCGCGTCATTCGCGTTGCGTTATTCGCGTCATTCGCGTTGCGTTATCGCCTCATTCGCGTTGCGTTATTCGCCTCATTCGCGTTATTCGCGTAATTCGCGTTGCGTTATTTGCGTCATTTGCATTGCGTTATTGCATCATTCGCGTTGCGTTATTCGCGTCATTCGCGTCATTCGCGTTGCGTCATTCGCGTTGCGTTATTCGCGTTGCGTTATTCGCATCATTCGCGCTGCGTTATTCGCGCTGCGTTATTTGTGTCATTCGCGTTGCGTTATGTGTCAATTGCGTTGCGTTATTCGCGTCATTTGCATTGTGTTATTTGTGTCAATTGCGTTGCGTTATTCGCGTCATTTGCATTGTGTTATTTGTGTCAATTGCGTTGCGTTATTCGCGTCATTTGCATTGCGTTATCGCGTCATTCGCGTTGCGTTATTCGCGTTGCGTTATTCGCATCATTCGCGCTGCGTTATTCGCGCTGCGTTATTCGCATCATTCGCGTTGCGTTATTCGCGTTGCGTTATTCGCATCATTCGCGTTGCGTTATTCGCGTTGCGTTATTCGCATCATTCGCGCTGCGTTATTCGCGCTGCGTTATTTGTGTCATTCGCGTTGCGTTATGTGTCAATTGCGTTGCGTTATTCGCGTCATTTGCATTGTGTTATTTGTGTCAATTGCGTTGCGTTATTCGCGTCATTTGCATTGTGTTATTTGTGTCAATTGCGTTGCGTTATTCGCGTCATTTGCATTGCGTTATCGCGTCATTCGCGTTGCGTTATTGCATCATTCGCGTTGCGTTATTCGCGTCATTCGCGTTGCGTTATTCGCGTTGCGTTATTCGCATCATTCGCGTTGCGTTATTCGCGTTGCGTTATTTGTGTCATTCGCGTTGCGTTATGTGTCAATTGCGTTGCGTTATTCGCGTCATTTGCATTGTGTTATTTGTGTCAATTGCGTTGCGTTATTCGCGTCATTTGCATTGCGTTATCGCGTCATTCGCATCGCGTTATTCGCGTCATTTGCGTTGCGTTATTCGCGTCGTTCGCGTCATTCGCGTTGCGTTATTCGCGTCATTTGCATTGCGTTATTCGCGTCATTCGCGTTGCGTTATTCGCGTCATTCGCCTCATTCGCGTTGCGTTATCGCCTCATTCGCGTTGCGTTATTCGCGTCATTCGCATTGCGTTATTCGCGTCATTCGCGTTGCGTTATTCGCGTCATTCGCGTTGCGTCATCGCCTCATTCGCGTTGCGTTATTCGCGTCATTTGCGTTGCGTTAATCGCGTCATTCGCGTCATTCGCGTTGCGTTATTCGCGTCATTCGCGTTGCGTTATCGCCTCATTCGCGTTGCGTTATTGCATCATTCGCGTTGCGTTATTCGCGTCATTCGCGTTATTCGCGTCATTCGCGTTGCGTTATTGCATCATTCGCGTTGCGTTATTCGCGTCATTCGCGTTGCGTTATTTGCATCATTTGCGTTGCGTTATTCACGTCATTTGTATCTATGCATTCACTATGCATGTAATCTACTCGCTCGTCAAATTCGCAACGCGTTTTGTGTGAACGCAGCATTAGTGTGACACAGAGTCACTTTTACAAGATTTTTGGTTTTACCGGGAATACAAACACCAGTCTCCTAAATGAAAATGGTGTGTATGTTTGACCCATCCAGCCCTCCCTCCTGCCCTTAGCTGACTGTTCTCTCCATAATTGTGTAATAATGACATAAAGCGGTTCACAGTGGCGTAGACCCGGTGTGTCTCTTCCAGACACTAAGGGGGTCCTGTGCGTCGGCATCAAGGCCCACTGACCAGTTGTTGGTATTTGATGCCCTGGGAGTGGGACCAGGCTTTCTATGATAGGACATGCATACACAAATACACAAGGGATGACCAGTGACACCTTGTGCTGTGACTAATCTTATCATTCACATCATGCAGGTTATAGCCATCCATTTTGTTGAAGTTGTTGTTCTTCCTGCAGCGTGTGATGTTTTTTAATATATTTTTTCATGCAGAGGTAAAGAGATGAAAGTGCAGTAATTAGCAGCTTCCATCTGTCAAGTCACCTAAGGAAGCAGCCCCTTTGTACGCGTTTAAAGAGGTGAGGGCCAATCAAACAAACATCTTGGCCACGATGCAACACAAAGTCTTTAAGGGAAACCAAGCAAGCCCCGCTTTTAACCTAGCTTCTCATCGGGAAAAAACAAGCCGATCCGCCCAGCACTTCATATTGGAAGACAGAATAAAATTAAGCATTGAACTTCAAAATTGTTATTCCAACATGTATTCTTTGTTCCAACAACACTTACGCCCCTGATAGTACACTCACCAGGAGGGGCTAATCATGACACACGGCCCACTTATCCCAGAGAGCGCTGTGTTAAACATTCAGAATGAACCTGCAGGATAACTCTGTAGTTATTGTTGGCTGAATGGCACTCTCCATGATCCTGCAGGAATGTAGCGGCATGGCCGGTACAGGATGAGTCCAATCGCATTATCGGGGCTTCGAGGTATGAATAGTGAGGCTGTGCACATTTAACCTTCTACTGGCTGGCCAATGTCCCTTACTCGGCATTGAGATTAATGAGAACCATGAAAAGCAGACTGTTGACAGTGACCCCTTTGACTCCGCACTAAATTTAAAGTTGTCAAGTGCAGACGGCCCTCTCCGCTGCTGTGAGGTCAACGCTATCACGGCCATTTAATTACTGGGCTTGGGACCCGGCCAGTGCACACTACCATGCATTCTGCTAGCAGTGTGTGATGCGTTAGATAAGGGTAATGGTCCATCTCCACTATGGAGATATGCAGTCCACTGCATTTTATCATATTTGACATACAGGATATCTATTCACTGTTTAATGGCAAATAATACAAGATGCAGTGGAGTGCATAATTGTTCTTTCATTTTTATTGATTTTTCTTTAACCTATATTTAGTCAGGGTAATCACATTGTAATTTTGAACCTCATTTACAAGGGGTCCTGGCCAAGATGGGCGCATACGTCTCACAAAAGCACTCCAGAGAAAAGAAAATAATGTTAAAAGTTAATACAACACTCAATTAAATAAATTCACGGAAAGAAAGACTGACTAAAAACAACCAGCAAATAAGAGATCAATGGTAGTGGGGCATCGAACGTTTTCAAAGAAGATTAACTTGCATGCATTTATACAATATCAACATTATCAATTACTGACAGAAGCCTCGCTGTAATTCATCCTAATGCTGCGTTCACACCAACACGCTTTACCCACGTGAGTTTACTCGCTCGTCTATATGTGGTTAATTCTCGTCATTCGCGCCGGAAAGGGGGCGTGGCTTATCTCCGTGGCTTATCCATGCGCCATTGAAATAACCACTAGTTCTGCTTTATACATGTTGTGGAAATTCCACAAACGTCATTCGTGGCGGAAATTTGCGTTGTTCGCAACCATTCTGCGCATTGACTTTCATCCGCGTGAAAAGTTGCCAACGCTTCATCTAATTTCCTAACTTCATCTTCATTTTCTTTGTAAAACACTGAATATGCTGTTTAAAGAAATCAAATCCCAGCTATTTATAAACTTTACTTCATTCAATCACCTAATTATTAACTGTAGCAGTCTCAGATTTCTCTGAACGACATTAAAAGCAGATTACAATTCCTCAATAGCAGAACTATACATAATGGTGTCGTCTGCATACGTATGAACTCTTGCCTTCGTCAAGGTGCATGCTCAGCAACACTGTGTTTGAAGCAGGAGCCTCCATGCATGTGCATGGAGTCCATCTTTTCAGCAGTATTGCATTGTTACGCAACAGCTTTGGTCCAAGTTGACTTCCTGCACTGCGGGTGGAATGAAAGGAAACAAGTCAGGGTTCCCAGTGCATGACCTAACCCTAACCCTCATGCATGTGCGTGTCTGCGGCGATGTCGACAACCTGCCCGACAAAAAGGTCACTGACTCTTTACACTGTTCATTACTGTTGACGTGGTTGAACAAGGTTATATTCCCTTTGAATTGAGCTTCAAATCTTAAATGGCCTGCCTATCTTTTGGGCTTTTTTGAGATACCGCGTTGAGCTCATCTCCCTCTAGCTAAATCCTCTCCTGCTGAAAGGTCTACAGCTTCACCACATGGGTTACATAAAACTGGCAATTTCCATTAGTTATCCTTGCTAATTTGACTCTTGAAAATATTGCAAAATATGGCTGGGTTGCAGGTCACACTCAACATCTCATAGATAATCACCTCTTCAAGCGTTTTACTGCTGCAAGTAAAATTATTATTTTAAACATTTCCCCAGCTACTGAGAGTTTATCTGCCAGGTCAAAACACGTTGTTTTTTTTTTAACAATTCTGGATTCTGGATGGATTCAGCTGCTAATATATGTGTGCATTTATTATTATTTACTAAGAAGAATCTGCAGCACGAACGTTTTCAGGGTGAATGAGGCCCTGGGAAACACTGAGCTGGTGAGCTAGAGTGGAATAAATATTAAGAGGCCCATAGATCCATGTTGGGCTTTAGTAGACATCTCCTTACTTCCACAGCCGTGTGAGTGTTGTGGGTTCAGAGCAAGGTCACCTTGGTGTTTACACCACATAATGGGCCTCATGCAACTGTTTATTGCTGTGAGACATTCTCTAAACTGAATGAATCCGTACGCAGCACTTAATGGGTTAGTCCAGTCAATCCACTAGTTGTAGGGAGAAAGAGAGCCTCTGCATCAATAGAAGAGAGTACTTATCAAGGAGGAGAGTTCACCAACCGAGACACTCAAAGCAAGTACACATGTTCAATTTATTCTTCTATTAGTCAAATATAATTTAATACAAGGTCGATGATCACATTGGAGAAGCTAGAAGTATGGACTACTTCTCCCAATTCTTCGAAAAATGTACATAATTATATTAATTAATTACATTGATAAATGTATTGATTCAGAGGAAACACAACGAAAGAAGAGGGTAATAAGAATAGATATCTTTGTATCGACACATTTTATGTTCGAATGCGCAAATTAGGAAATCATGTTGAAATATATAACACAATATATTGATTATCTAAAAGTGCAAACAAAAATACAAAAAGAAATTGCCACCGTCACTTCTAATGACAATAATTATGTAATATGTAAAAGGATTACAATCACAGTTCTATTACACGTGTGTTTTAAGACAACTGCTTTTGAAATTCTGTAATTGGTATTTGACCAGATCTGCGTCGAATAGGACGAGATATGGATAGAACAGGGTCAGATCTGTATAGAATAAAACCAGATCTGGGTATAAAAGGACCAGATCTAGGTAGAATAAGACCAGATCTAGGTAGAACAGGATCAGATCTGTATAAAAGGACCTGATCTAGGTAGAATAAGACCAGATCTAGGTAGAACAGGATCAGATCTGTATAAAAGGACCAGATCTTGGAATGATGTTGGTCAAACATGGTCAAATCCAGCAATGTAGACGATCGACAAACAGGTGTTTATGATAGAATCACATTAGACCATTATCAATGCTTTCCCTTCAAACAATTTCTTAAGACTTTTTTTCTTCTCTCAGAACATGTGGACACACAATCCATTGAAAATGCTTTGATTAATAGTAGAGTCACTGCCATGTATTCAGACATTCCATCAGCTAGATATAGCACAGCGTGTTGAACATGCTTATCTTGCATGAGTGCGGGGCTCTGGCCTGTGTTTCTCTCTCGCAGTCTTAAGCTTTATTGAACTGAGAGCAGCAGTGAGCAGCTTTCCCAGCCGAGCAGACCAACACCATTTTCTGTAAACTGCCACGGGGCCGAGGTTTAAAGTGACCATCCTCTGCCTGTGTGTGTCAGCATGAAGCATTTCTCCAGCCAGCCCCTCGGTGTGCTGTGGGGAGCGTCTGAGCTTCATTTCCACACATGACGGTTTCTCCATCTTGCAGAAATCAATCCCAAAGACATAGTGGAAGAACACACATAAAGGGGAGAAGGCAGATTTGGCTCTGAAATATTTTTCTCTTACACATAAGTAACCACACGGGGGGGGGGGGAGTACTGGAAGATGTTATAAATAATAGATAATGTCTCAATTTTGGAAGCAGGCACAAATAAGACGTGTCATTTTCTGACATGAAACACTCTGGCAAGGTGCCCCAATAGATTAATAGCTAAACAGGTACAAAAGTGCTTGCATTAATCATTGGCAAGGCCTTGCTGGTGCCCTCGTGGATGTAGAGCTTGCATTGGAGGGAAATCTATAGCTGTGAGGGAGCAGGGTCAATGATGTTGTTCTCCACAAAGTGCATTGCACTCATTTGTCTGCCTCGCGGGTGGTGGCGCATTGGCCCAGCAAATACAACAGAATACTTCCTGACCATGCTAGTACATCTGATAAAATTAGCTCCGGAACAAGGGCAACGCCGCCTTCTGAGCCTTGGTAGTGGCCCGTCCATACGGGTGCACTTTCAAGCTCGGCGCCTTGCTCTAAAATACAGACGCCTGTCTTCAGTGAAACGAGCCGACTCTGGGCCACCAGCCCCGAGTCAGGAGCCGCTACTGGGAACTTAGAGAGAATTACGTTGCTTTTGTTTCATTTTTAGACATGAGACTGATGTCTGATCATGCTGCTCTGCATACATTAAAAAAAAAAAAAATCCAGGTAGGAAATTTGCTCGACAGGGTCATTGGATGATGAGTAATCATATACCTTTAATAGGTATATAGTATATATATCGTGAATATTTTCAGTCTCAAAATGGAAAAACGCCTAGACATTTCATTAGAAAAACATGTGTAAAATATTCATTTTCTGTGATATAGTTTTCTGCTTTTTACTTAGACTAGAAAAGGCTTCAGGCTATGGTCCCATTGTGTTTTCCAGTCCATAAGTCCCATTTATAGTCATCTACAGGCATCTATTTACAAAAAATGTTCAGGCGGAAATAAAAACCTTATACTTTAGTGTGTTCAAACTCATATAACTCAGTGTCGGCAGCACTTAAAGTGATTCTGACTATTGAGGGGGGAAAGCTTCAGAGTGTTACCTTTCAAAAGAGACCAAGACCATGCATTTACTCCAAATAGTTCAAGAACAGCTTCCAATTTACTTTGGGTATACCTGGATAGGCGTTTTTCATCAAATTTCACAGGAAAGCTAAACATTCTTTGAACATGTAGTTAACTTGCAGATTGAAAAAGGTTGATATTTTTTTGTTAAAGCATGAGGCCTCAGAAGTCCCATGAGCGTAATGCATAATCATAAGCACTGTGCATGGTGGGTGATGGGTGCACAGAGATATCCGGGCTCAACAAGTGTTGGAGTAGTCGCTTCAAGAGCTTACTTTGAGAGGAGGAAAATCTGATGCTATATCCATGATCTCTTTATCAAACGGAGGTATTTCATCCTTCAGAGGAGGGCCTGTAGACTTAAAGTCGATTGGTCTGGAAATCTCAAAGTGGAGTGGACTGATATTGAACCCAATCCATTAACTCATGTACTCAACAACATATTGAAGCTGCAGACGGCAGTTATTTGTATAGTCGACTATTCTACTGATTATTCCATTGATTCATCAAGGACTCGGTAACTCGGTAACAGTAAATATACAAAAGATAAAATAACACTGACACGATCGCTCGCTCGAAAATCCTGAACTAAAGTAATTATTAAAAATACTTAACTTCACTCAATCAAAGCCAAACTGTGCACAGATACTCCTGACATATAGGGCTATGTTATATATTTCATGCGCTCATTTATATAGTTAAAAGAAGTTTTAGTTTGCTTATTTTTTATATATACATTTGTTCTTATTATTATCTATGTTCACAAGAGTTTTCTGTATATTATAGCTTTTTAAATTAGGGGTTGAGGAGATATTCAGTGTTTAGTTTTTTCACCATTACATTGCTGGGGTAAAAGAGGTTAAAGGCTTCACTAACTTTCTTTTCCACACAATCCCCAAAAATAATTTCAACCTTTCCAAAGGCGAGGTTAACTGTCAAAAACTCTAAATGATGTCCTTGGCATCTTTAGTGGTTAATTGCAACAACAGCAAAAAAGATATGTATTTTTAATGAAATACCTGCTGTAATTCTTTTTCCATTCATTTTCATTTTTAATGATCGGTACTATAAGCTGTTTTGAGCAAGTGTTAAGAAGTTAAACAGGTCATGATTCCCTCATTAATATATATTTTCTACAAGATTACACCTGAACACTTGGTAAATGGACTGTACTTGTATAGATCTTTTCTCGCCTTCTGACCTTTCAAAGCGCTTTTACACTCACCCATTCATCCACTGATGGGAGGGGCTAAGGTCCCACCTGCTCATCAGGAGTATCACACATTCATACACACATTCATACACACATTCATACACCGGAGGCATTTAGGGTGAAGTGTCTTTCCCAAAGACACATCGACATGGACTAGCGGAGGCAGGGCTCGGACCACCGATCCTCTGATTGAAGGACGACCCTGCTCACCACTGCACCACAGTCGCCCACTTCATCATAATGACGTTATAATTGACTATGCTCAAATACATTTTTTTACTGAGAAGAGCTTGAAAGTTCTATTCCACAACAATTTCATCGAGTTACTCTCGTTTCTCGATCAAAATATGCAGGAAACCAAACGTGTTAAATCAAAGTGCAACACATGAGATCATTCCACACACGCTAAGACAGATATTTAGCATGTTTACATGAATAATCCAAATGACGTTCTGCTGTTGACAGGATGTCAAACAAGTCACCTCTTGCTTTCTCACTAAGGAAACACTAAGTTGGAATGAGGCGCAGTCTTCTCCATCTCCATCTTCAGATGAGGGTGAAGGTTGTTTTCCATGTGTACACCAAGTGGTATCATCCAATCTTTTAATTAAAAACAATTTGGTATACGTGCAAAACAATTTTCCATCACCGCATCGGTTCAGATGTTTGAAGATAGCATTGGCGACGAGGCGAGAGCAGCCGGGCCGGCTTTGGTTTGTCCTCTGTCTGCAGTCCGCTTCTGATACTTCTGGTAGCAGCTGTAATTAATTAGTGCATTAGCGTTAGCTTCTAAAAGGAAAGGATAAGGGAGATAAAGATCGATACAGATTTAATAAATAACACAGATAAGAGCAACGGATAAGGACAAGATTTATACTATGTATATTTTGGGAGGGTGAGCGTGCGTCAAGGTTTTAAAGTAATCAACATTGATTCACCGCAAATGGAATTAAAGGGCTTTATCTGCATGATATGGTGCAGATTTAATGTGGATAAATGGTGTGCAGATGATGGGAGAACAGTTCTGCAAGTGATTAGAATGAGAGTAAAGTATTCAGGATGAAAGCAATCAAGACGAGTCGAAATGCATGCGGGAAAAGTTTGTGCTGATTTCTACCTTGTAGAAGTATCCCCACATTTTTTTCTCATAATGAACATATTTTGATTTGACGCCGAGAGTGCGAACCACATGTGGATTCATCCTTGTTTATTTTGACTCTTCCCGCAGTTGCCGTGTTCATTTTCAGCTCACTTATTGCTTTGTTTGAAACCCATTTCCACACTTGGAATGGGTGCGCTTGGTAGCAGATGCTTCAATTTTCAGACCATACCAGAAGTACACACACACACACACACACACACACACACCCATTTGGACTGAAATCATGCCTCCATCAGTTTCGCCATGTCTGTCGTACAGATATTGATTTGCAGGCCAGTTATGAGCTGGGTCTGGAGCCACCTATGGCATGTTATAGAAACATGATAAACATCATCAATCTCTTTGCACAGCCTTCAGAAGGTGGCAGATGGCTCATAGCCTTTTAATCAATTGGGATTCAACGGTCCAATATAGCACATGTAATGGTGCTTATGCTGCTTTGGCCCGCTGTGGTGTGGGTCCATGCTGGTAAAGTCAATTCTCTGCACCTGCTAGTTGTTCCATTCCCAAAATTACATCATGAGGCAGTTTGCATATTAGTTCAGTACTTGTGGTTATCAGCAGAGTTGAATGGGGTTGTGAAACATATGACGATTGATCTCCAGTGGCTACTGTTTATCATATAACACCATATGTAGAGCCGTGTGTCAGAAGGAAACATGTACAGGACTGTTTGTGGTTTGTCTCATTGCCAACAGAATAATCTAACTTTTACAGACACAATGAGTTTTTCCTGATCCGATGTGATGTCCTGGGACAGAAGGTGTCGTAATGTGTACAGATTGTAAAGCCCTCCGAGGAAAATTTGTAATTCTGGGTTGTACAAAATGAACTGAATTGAATTGAAAAGGATTCCAGATAAAGATGGTCGAAAAGAATTTAAAAGTTCCGACAACAGTAACGATTTAATAAGTTAAAGATAAGTTACAGTCGGAGATACGGACGAGTTTTAATAACAAAAAAAAAAAAGTTGTAGTCAGAAACTGTCAGTGGGGAATAAACTTTGTAATAATTGTGTGTGGTGTGGTGTGAGGAGTGTGAGAAAGTAACTGATGAATATTTATAGAAACTTCAAAGATGTGTTACATTCTGGAACAGAATTTGATGCATTCTTTTGTTACCATGTGCAGCTTTATTTTTAAATACAGAAATACATTCGGTTGAACTGTTTAGTAACTTGCAAAACCGTCAACATGAATAATACAAGTGATACGATTGTGATCACGCCTTGATATGATTTTGTTTTTCCATAAGGCTCGACGCGAGGAATCGTGTTGTTGAGACTCGTCAATAAGATAAATGCTTTAAAACCTTTGATCTTTCTCTGGTAAATGTTTCGATATGATGCCTGATGGTAAATCATGTGACTTCTGCCTCTGAAATGAGCCAATGTGTTGCTTGTATCGTGTTCTTAGGATTCCATGACAGTGCTACATAATAGAGATACTGTTTTGTATTAAACCAATATTAGATTAATAAAGAATGAATGGGTTACAGTGGCTGAAGAGTAATTTAATATTACATGATGTGTAATTAACAACTGAGTAACATAATTCATTGTACTTCATGCACTGCACAAATGACTTATACAGCATAATAAAACAGTGGAGTTTAATATTGTATTTCAGATCTTCAGGTAGGATGTTAGAGACAAGAGCTCGGATGCCCTGAGGGGTCTTTTATATCTTGTTCTGGGCCTTTAAACTTAAAAAGGTTTTCATTTTATGATCCTCTGATCACATACATATATGGGGACAACTTCAAATGTCACGAGCATGTCTTAAAAATGAGCGCTTTCAGGGGGTTAACTGAGGTTAAAACTTTCAAATCGAAGACCGAGACGTGAAACCAAGATTCATTTCACAGTGCAAAGTAAAAGATCGAATATCGTTCCTTTTTCTTTTATAACAGAGTGATCGGGTTCGTGTCACATACCAGTGTCTCTATATACCTTTACTTGTGTCGATTTAGTTACGGTTGCAGTCGTATCTTTTTGAGTGGTATATTGATGAAACAGAAATGTTTAGTGTTCATACTACATGCCACTTGGTGTAGAATGTAGAACCCTGAGAGCACACAGTAGATCCTCCGGATTAACAAGCTCCAGAATAATTTAAGAAGCCATTTACTGGGAGGCAGTCAGCTTTCAGTTAGAAATCTCCTCATTAGAGGAACCCCAGAGAATACGGCCAATTTGGCTGAAGCAGGTCTGGCAACAAAGTGACTGGAGATGCACAGAGTGACGCGTCTGTAGCATGCACAGGCATAAAAGACAAATGGATAATGGAAGACGGGACCACACAGTCTTGGCTGCGAGGTCAATTTATCCGTGCTGGCATACAGCCTTAAAGCAAAGCACCTTGAACTGGACATGGTGGGTTTCCACAATGACACTTAGTGAGTCCTGTATGGCTTTCAGCCAGTCTGCAGCTTTCTGCATTACATAACTACCTTTTCTTAGCGAGTGCAGTATACCTCCCACCTCTTCCACCAGTATCAGAGGCTTTTACTGGTTGCCTAGGCTCCTACTGTAGTGCCATAGGCTAGAGGGCAGGCATAGATGTATTTTCTCGGCAGGTTAATGGAAGGAGGGGGTGATCATTTCTTACCTACGAGACCCCTAAAGAATATGTAGGCTGTAGAGATGTAGAGGCCAAATTAAATAACTAAGATGTTGGCAAGTTAGCGTGAGCAGGAGAGAGAGAATCCAAATCCAGAGGAAACAAAAGTCTCCATTATGTGACATAGGCTATGTTTATCAGTTATGACACAGTGGCCACACATTGACATTAAAAGGCAACAAAAGAGAACAACAATGTGTTGTGTGGTTTAGTGCGTCTCACGATGAATTGGCTTCAGTCGTTCGTATCATCAATCACGTAATTAGTATTGGGAGTCACGTGACTTATTAGCATTGGGAGTCCCGTGACTGATTAGCATTGGGAGTCACGTGACAGATTAGCATTGCAAGTCAAGTGACTTATTAGCATTGGGAGTTACGTGACTTATTAGCAATGGGAGTCACGTGACTGATTAGTATTGCAAGTCACGTGACTTATTAGCATTGGGAGTCACGTGACTGATTAGCATTGGGAGTCACGTGACTGATGAGCATTGGGCGTCACGTGACTTATTAGCATTGGGAGTCACGTGATTTATTAGCATTGGGAGTCACGTGACTTATTAGCATTGGGAGTCACGTGACTTATTAGCATTGGGAGTCACGTGACTTATTAGCATTGGGAGTCACGTGATTTATTAGCATTGGGAGTCACGTGATTTATTATCATTGGGAGTCACGTGACTTATTATCATTGGGAGTCACGTGACTGATTAGCATTGGGAGTCACGCGACTTATTAGTATTGGGAGTCACGTGATTTATTAGTATTGGGAGTCACGTGATTTATTAGTATTGGGAGTCACGTGATTTATTAGTATTGGGAGTCACATGTCTTCTTATCATTGGGAGTCACGTGACTTATTAGCATTGGGAGTCACGTGACTTATTAGCATTGGGAGTCAAGTGATTTATTATCATTGGGAGTCACGTGACCTATTAGTATTGGGAGTCACGTGACTTATTAGCATTGGGAGTCACGTGACTTATTAGTTTTGGGAGTCACGTGACTTATTAGCATTGGGAGTCACGTGACTTATTAGCATTGGGAGTCACGTGACTTATTAGCATTGGGAGTCACGTGACTTATTAGCATTGGGAGTCACGTGACTTACACATATTGGGAGTCCTGTGAGTTGCTAGTCGTGTGAGTCGTTAGTATTGTCAGTCACGTAGCTAGTTAGTCAGTCTACTGACCTTTTCCTACCTCGGGAAAGTTACATGTAACATGCTGTGTTGACATGTAAACAACACTCATCCTTCAGGACGAGTGTTTCACAGCACTGTGTCATTATGTGCTGACCACCTCCGTGTCTCACCATGTGTGCTTCTCACCCATCTGAGTAATATCTGTGACACCTACGTAACATCATCTGTTGCAGTGATGTATGTGGACTTCATGGACACTTAGATACTCTGGCATCATTTGATATTGAAGTTAAAAATTCCCATTTAAAGTGGTTTATTATGATCACGCTGGAAACAATCTTTTCTAAAACATCAATTAAAACTTAGTTTTTTCTGTATTTGTACTGCTTTTCCCAGTAATAACATATTTTTCCAGTTGGTTTTTAGCTAACGACATCTCTATAGGGGGACTTTGCCACTGCTCCTGCTGATGATGCCATTCTTCTCTTTATTACAAACAACACAGATAACATAACACAGATCTGCCCAGACAGTTTGGAACAGCTCACAGTCCAATAATAAAGCATGAAACCTTTTATGAATTAACTTAAAATATAGATGAAAAATGAAAGAATGTATGCACTATATCAATGATGATGTTTCCCCATCCACTTACCTTCAGAGTCAGCAATAAATGTCTTCAGGGTTAAGGTTTATTTTTTAATAGCATTGCTCCGTTATGAAATTATTCATTTTTCTCTGTAAATTATCATTACAATAAAGAGTTCAGGAAGCCTCAGCTCAATATCGACTCTTATTATCTTGTTCAGAAGTGTTTTATTGCTTGTCAGAACAATACTAAATGTCAGGGGCCATTTTCTTCCCTCATCTGTCAGCTAACTCCTTCTGACACTCAACGTGTTGATTTCTTAATTTGGAAAAGAGATCACTTATGACACCAAAGTCCAGGAGTCTGCTAATTACTCCAAGGGGAATATCTTGTTATTGTAAAACAGTGTTTCTGATTCTGAGCTCACTGGATGATGACAAGACACCAATGTGTCTATAGCACTGGCCTGGTGACACAGATGAGACTTGATTCAGTAGGATGGTGGAATGAAGCACCAGCTCAAATTGGATGGAAAACAAAGTTTAGATTGTGTAGGATTTAGTGGCACCTAGCGGTGTGTTAGCAGATCTGTTCCCTCCTTTCTGTGGTAACGTGAGCTGCCCAGTAGTGGTGAAGGACTCATTGTAAGCTAACGACAAACAATTCTTACTTTCAGATGATTATACACTCATGAAAACAAAGTGACAGAATACTATTTCATTTCCGCTCCGAGATTCCAGTTACACACTGACCCCTGGCATTATAATATCATCACGTATGTGTATCAGAATATTTTTTCTCAGGCTTACCAGTATGAGAAAAAGGTAAAAACAACAACAACAAAAAATAATATGTACATTTATGTATATTTATCTCATATATACCAGATGTTTGTTGTTTGTATTTTCCTCTGAGGCAGTACAACGTCAGCCAAAGTTGACATTTTTTAAGGACTCTGCACATTACTCAACATCTCTATAAATGTGTCAGTGTTGGCCAACGGGCTCACTTTCTACGGCAAGTAAAAATTAAAAGGCCAGAAATAGACATGCATGCCGCTCTGTTTATCCAGCGCCAGTAGAAGGACGCTTCAGACGTGTGGATGAGGACAGTATAATCTGGTCCGATCATGTCCTAATATTGGGTTTTAACGCGATACTCAGCCATAGTCATCCTCCAGTGACCGTGGACAAGCAGCTGGAATGGGCTGCTGACAGTGTGAGAGACACAAGCACAGCTCCACAAGAAGAATAAACTCATTATCTTCTCAAGGAGAGCAAGTACTCAAAGAGAGTATTGTTGGGCGCCAGTGGACGAGGCCTGTGTAATTCCTCTTTATAGAAACCCAGACACACCACATTTTAGACAGTAACCACAGCCAAATAAACTATTGATCGTGTGACGTTGGCGACTCAAAGCGTAAAAAAAAGACACTGAGATGCAGTCACACCCTAAAAGACACTGAAGTGCTGCACAGCCCATGTAGACATCTGTATTGATTAAAATGTTAAAGCTATCTGTTCTGTCAGACGCGCATGAAACGACGACTGAAAAACCCGTCTGACACGCGCCAGGTGTCGTAGACAGGCTGCTGAATTATTTAAAACCTCTTCTGATTATGAGCAGAAAACTGACACAACTTGGAAATTAAAGTTTTCAAAATGCAGCCGCTTTTATACGCTCCTGCGAGGAAAGAAAGAACCTGACTCCTTTTTTTGTTTCATGCTGCTGCATTTCTGCCCTTTACGAATCAAATTGAATCCACGCTGTATTGCAAATTACAATAGAAAACATAACATGCTTGCTATCTGACAATATGACAAAATATGATTTTAATGCACGGAGATATCAATTACGTTTTAGCCTACAATAGCAGTAAGGCATTACAGCGATGGAATGCAAGCGTGCATAATTAATTCCAGGTTTCACTGAATGGTTACACAAATTCACTTGAACAAATGTGCACACACTGACGGAAATTCATTCTGTCGTTTAATCTGCTGCCGCCGATCCTCCGGGTGGAATGAGAGAAAACGATGTGTACATACAGAAAGGACACAAAGGCTTGCCTGTGTTGCCCTCCCTCTGCCAGGCCTCCCCTCATCCATCTTACTGTGGAGGGCTCGCGGGGAGCCAGCTGGGCCCGCTTCGAGGCTGCGATGCTTGACAGCTTAAATAGAACGGCGGGCATGATGTCCACTCAGTGACAGAATAAACAGCGATTTCAGTCTCAGTCGTACCTGCGTGATTGCAAGAGCCGGGCCGGGAATCAACGTACAGTACGCTCCGAGGTTAGATGGCTCTTTGATTGGCCGGAGGTCAGCGAGGCGGCGGAGGCGGACTGGCAGGTTACACAGGCGAGTGGGGGAGATGGCCGTCTCGGCTTCACCGCATCGCCAGATTTTGCGGATTCTCGCTCCTCCGTCGGTCCCTCTTCGATGTTGTTTCATTGCCAACGCGTTGACAGCTTACAAGTCTGTGTGGCTAAGAGCTGTTTTATTCTGCCTTGACACTGCGTCTGAGACCGAGAGTGAGGTCGGGGTTCATCAGCGGGTTAATGCTTTGTGCAGAAAGAAGCTTTTATGGTGGAGCGGTGGGGATGATTTATGATACTTAACCTACTGGCAACATCTGTTCTGAAAAGTGTTTTAACTTTGTGTTCTCTCTCTCTCTGACCATCAGGGGGAGACTCCTCTGGTTGTATAGAAGTCTATACTTCATTTGTTAAAGCTGCATTCTCTCTATTGACCGCCAGGGGGCAACTCCTCTGGTTGTATAGAAGTATATGCTTCATGTGTTAAAGCTGCATTTTCTCTCCTGACTAACAGGGGGTGACTCCTCTGGTTGTATAGAAGTATCTGCTTCATGTGTTAAAGCTGCATTCTCTCTCATGGCCGTCAGGGGGCAACTCCTCTGGTTGTATAGAAGTCTCTGCTTCATGTGTTAAAGTTGCATTCTCTCTAATGACCGTCATGGGGCGACTCCTCTGGTTGTATAGAAGTCTATGCTTCATGTGTCAAAGCTGCATTCTCTCTCCTGACCATCAGGGGGTGACTCCTCTGGTTGTATAGAAGTCTATATAAATGACTCTCTTGATTTATTCCCTCAGTAAACATTGTAAACATGAGTTTATGTCTCAATCTCTAGTTTCAAGTCTTCTTCAATACAGCATGATGTTCATTTAGTAAATTATGGTCATTTAGAGTCAAACAGACCATAAAGCAGGGGATACTTTAGGGGCGGGGCTACAAGGTGATTGACAGGTCTCTATATACAGTCCATGCACTTAACACAGCAAAGGAATCCTACTATAGTGTTTCTGACTGCGTGTCATGCAAGGAAACTGGCATATGATGATAAACTGTACATCGCTCAAAAGACACCAACACTGTACATGAAGCGTTAGAAATGAATGTTTTCCTTTCTCTCAACAAAAAGGAATGGGTATATAAATTAAAGCGGCTGGCAGTCTCCAGCCAGATGCTCAACAGACTGAGCCTCACACATGGTGAACTCAGCAGCAGCCCTTAATCCAAACCTTAACCGAGCCCAGAGGAGGAGCCGCTCCCAAAATCCCACAGCAGAGCCGAATAGGCTTTTGCTGGGAAGTGAACGTTTGCTGCAGACTTCTTATTACGCCGTTCAAAGACGGGTTAAGCATATCCTTTTATCAAGCCACCATTGTACAGAGAGAGAGAGAGAGAGAGAGAGAGCACAATATGATGATAACAATAATCTGGGAGGGTGGTGTGGAAAGGAGGGTGTCAGGTGCACTATTTTCTCTGACATTGTTATTGCACAATGATAAGCTGTTGCACAGGGCAGAGGGGGAATTTGACTGCCGGCAGAATCTAGGCCACACGTTCGAATCATCTTCAATTTGTAGCCTCCCAGATTGCCCATGGGGAACAGGAAATAGTTGCTCCATCCCTCCATTATCGCCTGGCTTGTAATTAAATGCAATCCGGATGCTGGTTTGCAGAGTCAGGCTGCCTGAAATCCTCCTAAATGCACTTTTGCAGGTGCGGTAAGTGTAGGTGTGTGTGTGTGTGTGTTTATACCTGCGGTGTAGAGGGTTTCTGCGTGTGCACATGTTTACGTCCACTCTGTGGGGAGGAAACCATGTGTGCTGGGCGAGCTAGCCGTGCCAGTGTGTATTCAAAAGTTGATTATGTTTTTGGCTCCATACTGCTGACAATTACAAAGTCGTTCTGCTTTGGAGAAAATTCGACTAGAAAGCCAATGTGTTCGCATTCACTGTGCAGAGAATTTGCCAATAGCCAGACGGAGAAAAAGCTTTTTTTCCTGAGTTGCATCGTGCAGAGACATGAAATGCAGACAGGCACTCACAAAAACAACATTATGAATGCGTCCTCCATTGCTGCGCATATCTTTTCACAGCATCCCCCCCCACACACCCAGACAGCAGCACTGAGCATTTTAGCCTTGGTTGATAGCCCTGGAGTTTCAAGTTGTCACCATCAAACACACCAAATGTCCCGGTTTTATAAACAAGAACGGTGGAACAAAAGGGATGATGGGACTGTTCAAGTCAAAGCAGCTCAATGGTTTTCACATTCTTTCTGAAATCAGCCACAATGAAATCAAAACATTTGCTCCAAACCAAATGTTATATTAACTCCATCTCTAGCATATGACGGCTGCTAAAGTCTGCTTAGTTATTTATGTGAGCACATGAATAAATAACACGAGGAAGAGATGTACAACAACATGAGAACGTTCAGGGTGGGTTAACAAAAGAAACCTGAGGGTTCGTAAAGGGAATTAAAGACAGCTTCATATGCTTGCCACAATTATAAGAAATAATAGAGTTAAATAGACAAATCAATAAAAACACAATGACACATATTTGCTTTCATACCCGGTAGTGTTGCTGATTTACAGTAATGTTTTGACTGCAGTGAAAATATTTAGTTTGAACGACTAAAACATAACAAATATGGATTGAAGCATCATTTTTTTTAGATAAAAAAAAACATTTTTAATGTTTTTTCAAAGAATTTGGACTTTTGGCTGAAATTGAATTTGGACTTTTTGACTGAAATAATTAGAGATGAGGGCACAGCGCTGTGTCACTGTGTGTGTGTGTGTGTCTGTTTGTATTTGAGAGAGAGGAGGGAAGTGAAGGTGGTGGCTAGTGAACTACAGTATGCAATGTCTCTGTATGGTATTAATAATAATAGTTTGAATTTCACATTATGAATGAAACTATTTGGTACAGTCCTGGTAATTACTCATGGAGCCCTAAAGATGTCGGCTCTCGTTAGCAGAACGGAGAGCCACTGAACATGAAAAAATAGATTTTTTTTTTCTAAAGATGGAAACACAAATCTCCACTCCCTTTTCAAAACACTCGCCATCCAGTAGAAAAACATCTGCCAGGACTCCACCCACAAAGAGCAGCTGAGCCCAAACTCCTCCCACAATAATCACTCAAACCCTGAGCTTTTGTAAAAAAACAACTGAATATAACAGTAAGCGCCGGCGAGACTTTACAAGAGCAGTTACTACCAGAGGATTGATTTGATTTATGGGTCTCAGCATGCTCTGTAACGTACAGCTGGCTGCCAATACATCGTGGCCAAGATGGCGACCATTGAGAGTGAGAAGTGTCTGGCGTTGGGCATTTTGAGTGCACCATCTGGGTCGTGCTAGTGCACTGTGCTTTGCCGTACTTGTCAGTGTGAACACACTTATACACTCAAGCTCACACATGTAAGTACAGAAGTACACACTTTGAGACACAGTAAAAAGACCAATATATGTCAAAATATGTTTCATAACTCCGGAGTTCGAGGTGACAGGGCAGAGCATTAAAGCTAGTTAGTGATCATTCTAATAAAAAAAATGGACTAGAGGCTGGTTTTGTTTGCTTGCCTATTACTGTAAAATATGAAAGGATAAGTCATGGAGTATTAATATACAGGGTTCTTACGGTCATGAAAAACCTGGAAAAGTCATGGAATTTTAAAAAGGTCATTTCCAGGCCTGGAGAAGTGCTGAAAAAAAAAATCCCAAAGGTTTTGGAAAAGTGATGGAAATGTGTTATATTCATATGTTTCATGTCATTTAATTTAAGCTGAGTTTGAAATAATTAATAACCTTTTAAAAGAAAGACGCTCAGAATATAAGTAGGCATACGCTCGGAGTATATCTATAAATGTTTATTCTTTTAATCAAATTATTGTCTCTCATTCATCCGTGTCAATTAAGGTATACTGTATGCTTTGGAATTCTCATTGTTAGTTTAAATATGACATTTGATCTCACAAAATGTTTGGTCATGGAAATGTGGTTTAAAGTCATGGAAATCCATTGGTCAAAATGTGTATGAACCCTGAATATAGATCCAGGATTTGACTTACTCTCCATAAAACCCCAATATTATTTCGCAACTTTGTTCGGCACATGCTATGATGTTATTTAGAACAAAGCGTTGCAGTCTTCAGTGAGAAGCAGCACCATCGTGGGAACACGTGATAGATAATGAATGCCGGTGAAGCATCGGTGATGCTGATCTTCACTATTCACGCCGCGCTTGACTCATTGCGTTGCATCACATTTTAAAGGTCGACTTTCAGTCATCAGTGTTTCACACCCTCCCTTAATGTCATCTGGTTCACTCACGGCTCTGCCCTTTTGGAGGCCTGACACACCGAGCCGGCTTCCAGCAACCGGCGCCGGCAAAAAGAACGACAGCTGCGCTGCCTCACGTCTCCTGTCACGGGATGCACATGAACGCATCACGAAGACATCACAGGCTGACACGAGAGGAAATAACCAGTGAGGGGTTTTATTTTTACAAGAACGTCAAGTCGTCACGATGTGGACCAAACAAACAAGCTATTCTCCACACTGTGGATTTGACTAAAAAAAAAAGGCAATTGGAAATGAACTAGTATTTAGCAAATTGCTTATTATTGCATATGAATACATGGGATGTGGATAAATACGGTTCTTTTTTATGATTACCTTTTTTCTTCTTATTATCATAATAATGATAATTACAAGATTAACAATAATTACTCTTGTTTTAGTTTTTTTGATCATCAAACTGTTTGGATATGAGTCATGTAGCTCTGTCTTTGTTAGGAGATTGTGAAAAGCATATTCTTGCAAAACATTTTGTCATCATTGGAGGACTATCTGGCTGCTGTTTGGGCGAAGACCTCCCTTTCGAGTTAGGACTTATTTATTCTTTTTATGCACCAGAAGTTATTTCAGCTGAATAACATGGAATGATGGGATCTCACATTTTGGGGCCTGGGTGTTCTCTTCCATCATACATCTTCACAAGTTTCACGACATACCACCATGACGAGTACCTGCAGGTCTGCTCTGTACTGCTGTACTGTCTACTGACTCAAATGCATGTTAGCGTGTTTGAACTATATGATGCAGAACAGCAGGTTTAGTTGAGCTCTGAGCTCACCTTGTTAGCCTGTGAGGAAATCTACAGGAAGCCAAGACAACATGTGGGATTTGTTTTGTGTAGCCTGTTAAGCCCTAGCGTCCCCCAATTGGGGGACCCTTTTATATCAGGAAAATCAATAAAAAATCATGTATATAAATCCCCCCCCCCCCCCCCCAAAAAAACAAACATGTTAGATATCAAATTAAAAATAAAAATAAGGGCTACAATAATATATAATCCCGATGTACAACTTCTTAACACAACTCAAACAATAAATAGGATTAGGGGTTAGGGTTAGGACATAAAGGGTTAGGGCTTAAAGGGTTAATCAACCCCTCACTAATTCTACACTTGAAACCAATGTCCTCATAAGAAAGAACACATATGATAAGGTTTAGTTGTTGTGCAGCTGTGTGGTTACAGTGAAAAGGGGAAGGCTTTATTGATTGCTATCCCCACACTTGTTTTGCTCACATTGGCCACCGACAGCTGGAGGGCCTGGTTTGCACTGTGCTGTCCTTGATGAAGGAGGTGTTTGATAGATACTCAGCAAGAGTTTAAAAACTGTCTCGCTGCTGTCGGAGGGGGTGGCATGTACTTGTTTACGATAAAAGTCTGTATGTGTGGAGAGGAGGCGAGATAACGGGAGGGGAAATGAGAAGAACGCTTTGACAGCGAGCTCGCTCAACGCGGGGAATGCAGCTGGCTTGTGCTTATTTGTTTTACACTGTAAAACCGAGCATTGTCAAGATGTGGCCTTCTTTTACAGAACGCAACATGAGATAAGAGCTGACAGCCTGCGAGCGTACTGCCCAATTCTTGAAAAGCATTTGAAAGGTAATGACACACATGGTTAGCTGTTATGCTTGAGGTTCAGACTTGATAAGAGAGAAGACACTTGGGCGATAGGATCTGTACAAACGGATTTCTGAATAAACATGTAAATAATTCCGATCCTTTTAAGGTTGCTTGACATGTTCTTAAATGAGTTGAGTTCCAGAAAGTCAATCCAAAAGTCAACATGTATTGAAAGTAAGATAGAAAACACACCAACCAATCACACGCCTCGTAAAGCCTCTCACGTGATCCTATTCGGCCAATCACTTGTGTGTATTCCGTTAAGCCCCGCCCTCGACCCGAGTGAGATATTCATACACACGAGCGACAGGAGAGACCAGATAGTTGGAAAAAGTACGTGAGTCAGAAGTTATTTCAATTGGCGCTCCAAAAAGATAAACGTGGACCGCTTAACCAGAGCCTGGACAGACTATTATATGTTTATTATTCCCACAACCAGTTCAAAAGAAGTATGTCTCATGTTCAGCAATATTAAAAGCAGCGATGTGAAGCGCGACTACGAGACAAAGCACACATCTTTAGAGCAAACGGACCGACTCACATCCGAAATAAAGGCACAGAAAAATAAACCTAAGAGGCCAATCTGATCAGGACCCTAACACATGAATTAACTGACCAACAATGATGGGAACAGAGAGGAGAAATAAGCTGAATCAAGTGGTTTAATAAGCAGGTAAAGTCCCTGAACACACATTTCTCTTTTTAGATGACAAGAATATAACATCTTGGCTCTTTTGATTGACATCACTTGAATTTTTCTAAAATTAAGGACTTTATTTAATTAGTATTTATTATTTATAATTATTCCATTTAAATTGGAAATCTGTAATAATAAATATTGTTTAGATGTTAATTAATTCAGCTTTATTTAATTTGACAGTCAGTTCTTAACATGCAGACGTTAATACTGTTGGCTAATTCAATACATATGGCACAACTTCATATTGCACAAATTTGACATTATTATGATGTTCCGGACCTTTGCATGAGGAAACTCTCTTGAACTGGACCTCACAGAATTTTTGTTGAATACCCCTGTCCTAGGCTATAGTAGGCTATTCAATGTGCTATTCATTTATTTATCTATTTTGCAGACATTTTGTCAGTTAATAATTTCATCTGCAGGATAACTACTCGTGACACCTGCATAAAGCTGCCATTTTCTGGCAAATGTAAACCTTATACAATTCCTTCAGTAGCTAGCGTAGCATAGAAGCACTAACGCTAGTTAATGATACGCTAACCTACTCTGCTAATGTTAGCTCCACAGGTCTTTAAACATAGCGTTTTAGAAGCATACATCTCCTTCCAATTTTTCCGGGTAACGAGTGTCACTATCACACCTTGTTTAACCAGGAGTGGTGGTTAAACCACTAAACACTAAACTAGCCTAAAAATGTAATCAATATGAAACGTTGCATGAGAGTCTACGGAGCAGAGACGCTTAGTTGTCGGACTCTGGTCAGAGCTAGCGCAGGGCGGGATTTAGCGAACGGTCAATTGACACCAGAGAATGTCATGCTTCCTCTGCTATCACAGTCATAATCAACTAATACTAGATCAACCCATTTCAGTCCAGTATTATGAGAGGAAAGACAATAATGGAAGCAGTGAATTGGAGTTTGTTCACCCAGTCGTTTTGTCTTTTACTACGACTGTAAACACAAAACTCGGTGCAGTTTCAGATACCGAGGCTCGGGGACGTGACTCATCTGAAAACTTAAAAAACACTTGTCTGTCTGAAGTCTTCAATTATGGTGTGAGAGAAAGAGTGAAACTGAAAATCTGCGCGCAAGATGGTAGCAGCGGCAATTAAAAATACAAGTCCTTTTCATCTCATTTCTGCAAAGCGCGAGCTCTTCTACATCATTCGCTGGCTCGTCATGTCACTCTGTGTGCGTCGGTGGGAACGGGGAGCTTAATGGGTCACGCAGCGAGTTTCCTGGCAATTAGCCTGTCGTTCATAGATTGATTTGTCTGCAAAATGGAGGTCATGTTGTGAGGCGTCGGGATGCGTCGGGACGTCTCGGCCCGGAGCAAATACCGTGGTCTTCTGGTGTCCGTCGTCTCTGCTTGAACTCATGTGCTTTGGCAGCCGCAGTTATTCTTTTGATGGGTTATTGCCTCTGATCGCCTGGTGTGTAGCCTGTGTCTGCATGTGTGTGTCTAAAATATCTTGTCACTTCCCTTCTCCCGTCATTACGCCAAAACACAAATGTAGCTGCTTGATTCACAGTAGAGAGAATAAAAAGAAGCTTCTCTCCATATGGAAAAAGGTGCATCTTTAATCTCCCGTCAGCAGTCTTCCATTCAAATCACCAGCTAAATGTCTAGATATGCCTAAGATCCAACACACACTGCATTTCCTTCTTTTAGAAGGAATTGACACTGTTTGATCATTTGCAATATTCCTAAAATAGAATGAAAAGATTAAGTTGATACCAATCATAAAATATCACCTTTGGGAAGAAAAAAAGAATCCTACTTTAATATTTTTTTAAAGCTTTGACGTATTAGATCTACCATTTTATCTGGCGAAATCATGATGGAACCTTTTTAATGTCCTCCTAATTCCCACTTTAAAGACAGGTGACATGTGAGATAGAGGGGCGAAGCAAGTTTAGTTGTTCGTGGCTTCGGATGGAGAGCTGAGAAATAAGCGAGGTGTGGAGATGCTGATTGGCAGCAGCCGCTGTTTCTTTATGAAACAAACATCTGGTGAAACGTTGGACTTGAAACACAAGAAATCAGATGAATCAGACAGGAAACGCATCCAACTGCAAGGAGCCTGCCAATGTGTAACCAGTGCAGTCTGCAAAACCCTCCCCAGACCTGCCGACACTGCTCCTGTTAATTTCTAATTTGTTACTCATGGTGATAGAAGATGATACTGCAAAAGAAAAAGAAACATGTCTAAGATGCACTTGCCACTGTTAAGGTGAGGCTTCTAGGTGAAACAGCCCTCGCCTGATGAATGTTCAAGGCCTCTGCAGTTTGCAGATAGCGGGGCCCGGGATGGAGAGAGAAATAGCGGCATGCCTGATCTTGTATACAGACCAAGATACAACAAGATGTGCCGGCCGACTTTCACATGATGGATCGTGGCTGTCCTGCACTGGATCTACCTGCAAAAAATATCACGCCAGCCGTCACTTTCTCCCAGTGATTGTGGAAATGAAAACTGTGGCACAAAGTCTGGGCCTCCGGCGCCCCAGGGCTGGGATTTACTGAAAAGATACCAGACACTGTCCGTAGTAATTCAGATTGATGAAAGATAAGGAAAAGTGATTGTGCGGGATGATGGACAGCTGTATCACGGATAAATCTGGCTATCTCCGACCCAGCCAAATTGACAATTGTGAGCGCCGAGCGACTTCTATTTCTGACTAGTTATTCCGCCTCCGTCACGCATGTTAGTGAGACGTCAAATGAGAGCTGAAACTCCCAGTGCTCCGCCGTCCGAGCATGGATATGTGTGAAATGATGTGGAAATTTCCAGACCAAATAACAAAATTGATATGAGTCTGAACAACACAAAAGTCTGCTGTTCTTATGAATATGCCTGCAAAACCACGGCACTAGTTCGAGAGCACAATTATGTGAGATGCTGATGATAAAAAGAGATCAAAGGTGAGATACGCATGACTCCAAACACCTTTCTTGTCTTTGGTCTAAATTCTAATTATTAGTTTGTATTCCAAGTGCTCATTTCTTGCAGCAGCCCCAGTTTTGACCTATATGTCAGTAATCTTGAATTGGACATTCAGAGGGAGTTTCTGAATTCATATTATCCTTATGACAGCACAAGCATAATTACTTGGTCTTTTTTTACAGCCGCAGGTTGAGGATTAAAGCAGATTCTTTTATATAGGCTGTGCATGCATACAGGACACTTCAACAGCTGCAACACAGCACATTTAACTAGCCGGGACAGTATGATTCAAGCAGCATTACAACAACAACCATATATGGGACATGTAGAGACTTCACCTGTTGGTTTCAGGGCTACAGTGTTGAAGTCTCAGTATGACAGCTGTCTTTGTGAGGACCAATTCGAGTTTTAAAACGTCAGATTGAGGACATTGTTTCCTCTATTTCCTCAGACTGTTTTAGGGTTCAGACTTTTGAAGGTTCAGGTTAGAATGAAGTTCCCGTTGCCTCGGTTTACATTCAGGGTTGGTGTCAGGGTTTTGGTTTTGATGGTTAAGATAAAGGAAAGGGGCTAGGCATTATGTGAATGCCTAAGTCAGAAGTACAGGGTTGTGGATGTGTGTCCTTCTTTTGTCATTTCACAAGTGTCATGCAGTTATTTAGTTATGATGGAGCACTGACTAAAAAAAAAGGTCGAACTGAACAGAATATCTTGGATCAATATCCTCACAACCCAATATATCCTTCCTCTTTTTGTTCCAGTGTTTTTTTTTTCATTGGAACACTATGAATGACAGCATTGATTGGACGTTACAAAGACTTGACAGATGATAGCGTCTATTGCATCATGTATCACTGTGATTTCAGTGTGCATACATACAACAGTATGTGTTTGGCTCTGTGATAAATTGTTGTTTACGAAACCCTCGCTTGTACAGTATGTGTCTTTTCAAGCAAATCGGAACTCATCGGCTGAAAGGGGGCATGCATATTAAGTCTCTGCCACTGTGTGTGGATGAGCCACTTGCTGCCAGTGGCCTAGTCAACATGACTGAAGCTGTTAATGTGTAAACGTGCCTGTTTGGAACGGGTTGAACTCCAGTATTGCTGTTCACAGCTTTCTTGAGAATTGCTATTGCAAACGATGTCACACTCAACACACAATGTCACTGTGCTGCCTTGGGTTCTGAGCAATACACCCGCAATCAGATTAAATTTTTTCCAGAAAATGACTAATCAAAAATGACTAATCATGTCCCGTCTGTCTTCAGCTGTCTTCAGCTGTTCTTGAATGCATTTAAACCAAACTGTATGAAAAACTCGGTGACCGCTTGAGGAGGCATTTCATGGGGAATCTTGCTCGTATCATAATGGATGTTCATAGTTATGATCAAGATATGGTATAAACATTTTTTTCGCAACAAAATTATAAAAAAAAACATATAAAAATGACACAAGTATTAGGACTCATTTGGGGTTCATACGACTACTTGAACACGGGGAACAAGAGGTACAAAAGGCTTTTAGCCTCATTTTTGGGGGGATCTGAGGCTCAGAAGGTGCCTTATACAGTGTATACATTAAGATCTACTAATAAATATGTCACCCACAGTTTACAAGAGCTCACACTCGACACTTCCTTTGCTAGGGTCTTCAGCAAAACACCCACCAAGTTTGAAGTTAATCAGATGATCGGTTGGCAGGAAAATCAAAGGACATACTTGCATACTGAAACTGGCACTCCTATTTTAGGTAAACTACTATAGTGCCACTCGTGGCATGGCCGTCACCGACCGGAGCGAGGCCATTGCTTGGCTCGAAGGAAGTGCTACTTGCGGCGTCCTCCAGAGCTCATTGGTTGGGGGGAAGTGAAGAACAGTTCTGTTGTAACGTTAGTTCCGTAAAAGTTGGGTTCCAGGCCGCTCCTACCTCGGTCAGTGTCCCCACTGTAGCAAGCTAGTATCCTAGCTTGCTGCTGCTGCTAGCTCCCCGCTGCTGCTGCCGCTACTGCCCGCGTCCCCTCTGCCCAAGTCGGGTGTCGAGCCGGGGCTGGTCCCGCTACCTTCGGTGGTTGTCAGGGAGCTAGGGGAGCGCTAGCGGAAGTTAGCGGGGAACTACTGGAGCGCTAGCATGAGCGCAGGCTGGCTACAGACCAAAGGTAGTAGCGGCTTTTAACCCGACTTTCACGGTAGCATCAAGCGGCATTAGTGAACAGCAGTTAATGAGCCTTTCCCCGTCTGCATAGCCCTGAACCTCCACCCCCACTGCTGCACACAGCACATTTTGCTTTTTTATTCAAAGTTCAATAATAATGTGTTGCGTGACCAAATTGCACCAAATTCAAGTCGGCAGCCCCTTTGCGTCTCTAGCTATATGCACACCAAGTGTGAAGTAGATTGGTACCAACAGACGGCTGGACAGACAGATTCCTGGCTTTATAGATATAGGTCGTATAATCTTGATAGTCATTGGCGGTTTGTGTGCGAGAGTTTACACCACGGACAACTTGGAAAGATAATGTTTTTTTTCTTATGGGGCAGAAAGGATCATGAGGCTTTTCCAGCCATAACATCCATCATATCTTTATCATCATTACTTTCTTCTTTCAATCTTTGGAGCAATATTTTCTCCTGTTTGGGTAAACTGCAATGATGAACGACGGGGCTGTCAGACCTCTTTTGCCCTTGTTTTCCCTGCAAGGCTCGGGGTTAGAGTTAAACCATGCTGAGGAGGCCTCCAGGCCCATCAGATAGCAGCTTTGTGTATGTGGTAGATTATTTTCTGCGACAGCGCCCGGTGGTGTGCAGTTGTATCTCCGCTCTCCCATCTCATCTTCTCTCGACCCCCTGAGGAATGTGTTTTTGCCACCATATTGTTCATAATGCACCAAGGCCAAACTATCAGCAGCTTGTTTTATAGCCAGTTCAATTCAAATTCAAAACGTTGAGCCTGAAGCAGTTTGATGTTTTATACTTTGCCTCAAGTGATACATCAACATGCATGCTTCTGGACTTTAAGGTGATACTTTATGGACATAAACTATTTCACTTAATGTCTCACAAATGATGACCTGAGTGGTCGTCTATGTTGCTCAGCTGGAGCTTACGGCTGTAAGAGAAGAGGTATGGGAACACGGCGTGCTTTACCTGGCTGATCAATTCAGCAGATACCGTATTCTCTTTAATCTGAGACGCATACTGTGGATAGAACATTTCCCCCCCGCAGACTGGACAAGACAGGCGTTAAATGTTTCCCTGCCTCTCGAGAATAGATACAGACTGCTGCTGAATTATTAACAACCTTCCATCACCAAACCGACAAACCAGATAATAACCTAAAACCAATATTAAAACTAACTTCAGTCGCTGCACAAGTGATCAGCCAGAATGGAAACAAAAGGCTTCCGTCTTCTCAGTGAAATTGGATCACACACACACACAAACACACACACACACACGCCACATTGGTTTTTCATCGGGATATCTCAGGGTGAGAACAGCAAGAATCATGGCAGAATCAGCACTGCAGGCTGTGGCTGTGAAAGTGACAGTGACCTCCAAAATGTGAAAGGGAAAACAGGAAAAGTGTGCAGGGAGCTAGTGTACAAGACTTAAAAAACAACACCAAAATGCTAGAAACTGGTTGACGGATAAGGAACCATTTCAAATGATTTTTTTGAGTGCATAATGCAAAAGTTTCTTCGACTAACACATGGATGGAGCTCCTCTGACGCCCAGCACTCCCAGCAGACCAGAGTTTTTTTCCAGAAATGTCATTGTCATCTGCATTTCAAACGTCTGCGCCGAGGTGCTGTAAAGGACACGGTTTTCTTTTTCTTTAGAACACATCATCATCATCCAGAAAGTGACATAGTGCTCATACCTGCATGTGCTGTAGAAGAAGGGACCAGCTGTTTCACATTCCTACCCACCTGCCACCCCCCACCCCCTCAAGCTGTTTCTGAGTGGCAGGTATTTGCACAGACAGACAAATCAAACGTCTCGCCGAGGTCTCTTTCAAAATTGTAGATGTTCTATGATGTGGCAAATCATCCCATTTCACAAAGGAAGCATTATGATCATTTGTCGACTCACGCACGTTCTCAGTGAAAGGTTCTTTCTTGCTCTCAATCATCGGCGAGATGAGTGAAAGGAAGATGCGGAAGTTTATCTCCACCCAACACCCGCCCCCACAAGTCAATCATCCACTTGTGTGCTGTCACGCCGGGCTGGAAGGTTCAGCAGAATCTATTGTGTGTGTGATAAAAAATAGCGGGTTGTTAATACACCGCCGACACCTTTTCTAAATCGCCCGCTGCAAACAAACATCAAGGTAAAGTGAAACCCATTACGAGACATCACTTATGGCATTTAACAAAAGCAAATATGCGAAGAAGGCAGCCCCAAAGTGTAAAAGCAAATCTGTTATATTCGGTACAAAGAGGCAGAATTCTACACAGCTTTATTTTATGCTACACAAGCTGGATGAACGCTTTTCATCTGCAGGTATCAAGAGTGTTCCAGCTGTTACTTATGTGCCTAAAACAACATTTATTTTTAAGAGCTTATTTCCAAGTAGAGATGTGGCCTTGACCCTTATGACTTTGACTGTTGTGAAGGATAATTACAATGTTTAATTGATGATAAAAGATGACACAAAAAGACATCCGGCTAAAGATGTAAATGATGCAATGAGGGTAAATGAAGTGAATAGTTTGATAGCAGCAAACGGCTATTATCTATGTAAAGAAATGGAGGAGTGATGCGCTCGCTCTGTGTGTGATGTTATCAGAGATCCTCTTAGTGCACGTGAGCGTGCACGTGAGCGTGCCCCACTGGTAACCCCAGGCAAAAATGTAATATGTCATGTACAATTTAGAGATGTTGGCCCATTTTGCTTATATAATAAAAATATTTACTCGTATGTGTGTGTTTTACTGTCTATTTACGTCTGTAGATTTCTCCTAACTTCACCGAAGATTAGCGTTAGATAATACCTCATTTAAACCTCATTAAATCAGAAAATCCCAAAGAAAATCTGAATGTAGGTTATTAACTAGGGAAGTTTTATGGTGATTCATTAGTTCAACATGTTGACCCTTTTCTACCTGAGGTGTCTTCCCTCAAAAAGGAAATAAGTAGCCGTAATGGTTCTCTGAGGTGATCGAGCAGCTTTTAATTAGCTTGTTTCATTTTCTGAGCATGAAAAAGGGCAGCTTTTGCCAATCCATAAAAATCTGGTGATATCAATGGGATGGAAACATTTTGGTGGACTATTTCAATCAGAGAAAAAGGTCACTAAACAAGACCGTTACAGCTGAAGTGTGTCTCCACGACCTTTTGGAGCGATGTGTGTGGTGTCACATTCAGGATTAGAAGCCGACTTTGATACAAGATATAACCTCCCAGCATATGCGGTGAAGCGGGTTCAGAATAGCTCCAATCAGCAGGAATCCCACAGATAACCGGATGGTCCCGGGCTCTACTCCCAGAACCTGCCAGGAACTCTTCACTTCTCCGGGGGAGGCTCGGCTATGATTGCTGGCGGGACTCGCAACAGACTGCTGCAATGCTAGAGCCGTGAGAGATGACACAATTTTTCGCAATGATGTCGAGCTAAATTGAACTCTTGATGTGCCGAGGCTTTTTGGTTTCGGCTCGCATGACGGACACAAGGTTCCAGGCCCAGATACGGCACCCGGAAAAACTTTCTGCCAACTCACAGATGAGTTTCGTGAGCCGTCGATTCCTTTTGATCCGCTGCTTCTCCGGGACTTATCTGTCCCGCAACACAAATGAAACACCCTTCCCACTCGCTCCTCGGTGCTTTCGGTGAACGGAGCAACGACTCTCACTTGCAGGTAACGTGTTTGCAAATATAGATGCATAATGAAATGCTCACGGGCCGCTGGAGAAGGAAGTGTTTATCCGACAGTGGGTTTAATTGTAGCCCCGATCTTGAGCTGATTAACACTTCAAATCTTCGACTGCAGCATCTGTGTTTACCACCGGATGTCTTAAGAGAGAAGAAGCAGGTGGATCCTCTCATGCTGCTGATTAAACCTTAGACTCTGTGTAATATGAAAGTATATTACTTATACGTCTCTAAAAACCCAGTGGCCATTTAAATACACGTCTCACATGCATCACAAGATGTCCTGCAGCTGAGCTCAGCCTGTCAAGGTCTTATAGTTTAACTCGTTAACAGCTATCGTCTCTCTCCGTTATAATTGACATACTCGTCATCCCAACAGGTGTAACCTTTCTCTTGTGCATGAAGGCAAGAGGCAGATTCAGACACACCTCCATCAAACCATCTTCAAGTGATACATAGTTTAATACAGAGTTCATGATGACATGAAAAGATAGAAACAATGTCTTATATTGTCCATAAATCCCATAATAAGAACAGAGCCAACGCTGAATTAGCATACGATAGCATTAGCAATTGTTTGTGTGTGTGTGTGTGTGTGTGTATTTTGGGACTTTTGTTTTTGTTTGTATCTTATATTTATTTTGATTTTACAACTTTATAAGAAATAAATTTAAGGATACAATACAAACGAAAGATGGAAATAGAAAACAGCACAAAAAGGGAAAAATTAATTTGCAAAATAAAATAAGAATACATAGACAGCCACAACAAATAATAAACACATTTGCACATCACCAGTCAGAGATAAGTACATCTTGGTTATTAGACTTAGTCAGTTTAAGTCAGCATCGGTGCCAATATTTTTAATCCGGCAGAGCAAAGCTCAGTCCGGAAGGATCCACCAAGTCTAAGACCGGTTTCCATGTCTTGACAAATCCCTTGACATTGTCATGGAGGGTGTGGGTCAACTTTTCCAGAGGAAGGACTTCCAAAATCCCCTTATACCAGTCGTCCGTAGAAGGGGAATCTTTAGAAATCCAGGATTTTTGTTTTTGTCTGTAATTAACATGTAATTTCACATGTCTTTCCTTTCCGATTACCTTTTGAACTTGTTTTGTATTCAAAGTTTTATACAGACGTGTTTGGTCCATTTCCCAAAAATAGATAGAGCAACAAAAAAAACGTCTTGCCCACAGCTCATTAAATTAAGTGAACATTTAACTGGAATCAGTATGTTGTGAAAACCTCGCTTTGTGACTGAGCACTTTGGTTGAATCTTCAGCTACAGCCGTCTGGATTATGGACTCCATCCTGAAGGGTAGTGATGCTGAGGTCAGATAAGGCAGAACCCCCTGGAGTCCAGACACTGCTGGTGGTGATGGTGATGATGATGAAGGGAGTTGCTGCACTCCGATGATGAATGAGGAGCAGGACTGTGATGCTGACTGGAGGTGACCGGGGCGGAGGAGGGTCACATCTGGTCTGAGCTGAAATGACAACTGACGGCAGCAGAGAGGAGAACATGTTTAAAGTGTGACAGCAGCGATGTGATTGGCTTCAGGAAACTGTGCAGCACCCGATTGGTTCATTTAGTGAACGCCCACAATCAGCTGATGGAGAGATGACTGAGAGGTTGTGCATGAAAAGGAGTGTTAAGAGAGTCTTCCTGACTGGACGTACACTGAACAGATATAGAGGATGCAGCTCCAGGTTATTAAAATTAATACAGAAACAGTTTTTAGCATTCGCCAGAGAGGAGCTGCTGCAATCTGTCCTTGAGGGTTTTTGTCATAAATCTCATGGAGCATTTCTTTGTAGCACGTGAAGAGACACACACTTTGTTCTTATAATGAAATGATTCAGGTGTTGTTATGAGGATTATTATGAATTTATTCGATGTGCTATTTGACATTCAAGATATTTGCGCAACATGTTTATTTTATTGCTGTATTAAGAATGCTTTAAAGGGTTAAATATGTGAGTGTGCTCAATCCAAAGACACCTCAGTAAAAGCGTGTTGTACAGCACAATTCCACTAATAAAATGAGTTTGGTAAAGTATTTGCTTTGAGAGCAGAAATAAATAAACATAACATCAGTAGTAGCTTTATTGAGCTTTGGAAGCAAAATGAATAAATACAATAATATTGTTTTAGAGAAACTAATAAGAGAAACAAAAAAAGGTTAAAGCAGTGCCCTATTCCAAAACAAAGGTACAATAATGTAGATGAACATTCAAAAGTCTTAATTGAAAACATAAATTAATAATAATAATAATAATAATAGCTAGGATTTATATAGTGCCTTTCATGAAACCCAAGGACGCTTAACAAAGACATAAATAAACATAACAAATGCAACAGTAGCTAGAGGACATAGGCTTTGGTGAAGAGGTGAGTTTTGAGGAGTTTTTTGAAGGTGTCCAGAGATGGTGTGTTGCGGAGCTCTATGGGGAGAGAGTTCCAAAGTGTGGGGGCTGTCACACTGAAGGCTCTGTCCCCAAAAGTTTGCATTTTTGTGTGAGGGATGGAGAGCTGACCCGTGTCTGAGGATCGAAGGTTCCGGGACTGTGTGTGAGGGTGGAGGAGGTTAGATAGATACTGAGGAGCCAGGGCATTGAGGGATTTGTAGGTGAGGAGGAGGATCTTGTAGGTGATGCGGGACTTGACCGGAAGCCAGTGGAGGTGGATGAGGGTGGGGGTGATGATGAAATTACTCTTCTCTCTGATTTTAATAAAAATATGATGGCCACAGATGCTTGAATTGCCCTCTGAAACCTCAGACCTGGCAAAGTAAATAATATTAAATAATGCGACTAATATTGTAAATAATTAAACCCAATACTTTTTGTCTCTTTTCTTGCAATCTCTCAGATGTGAATGTCTCCATTGCTCAGCTGTTTAGAGCCCAATTTTTGCAGCTTCACATTTCCAGAAAGACAATAATTAGATAAATAAGATGCATCAGGGTTTAGGGTGACAGTGCTAGCTTTAGGGTGACAGTGCTAGGATTAAGGTGACAGTGCTAGGTTTAGGGTGACAGTGTTAGCTTTAGGGTGACAGTGCTAGGTTTAGGGTGACAGTGTTAGCTTTAGGGTGACAGTGCTAGGATTAGGGTGACAGTGCTAGGTTTTAGGTGACAGTGCTAGGATTAAGGTGACAGTGTTAGCTTTAGGGTGACAGTGCTAGGATTAAGGTGACAGTGTTAGCTTTAGGGTGACAGTGCTAGGTTTAGGGTGACAGTGCTAGGTTTTAGGTGACAGTGCTAGTTTTAGGGTGACAGTGCTAGGATCAAGGTGACAGTGCTAGGATTAAGGTGACAGTGCTAGGTTTAGGGTGACAGTGCTAGGTATAGGGTGACAGTGTTAGCTTTAGGTTGACAGTGCTAGGTATAGGGTGACAGTGTTAGCTTTAGGGTGACAGTGCTAGGTATAGGGTGACGGTGTTAGCTTTAGGGTGACAGTGCTAGGTATAGGGTGACAGTGTTAGCTTTAGGGTGACAGTGCTAGGTATAGGGTGACAGTGTTAGCTTTAGGTTGACAGTGCTAGGTATAGGGTGACGGTGTTAGCTTTAGGGTGACAGTGCTAGGTATAGGGTGACAGTGTTAGCTTTAGGGTGACAGTGCTAGGTTTATGGTGACAGTGTTAGCTTTAGGTTGACAGTGCTAGCCACTACATCACCGTGCAGCCTTTCTATGAATGAAACATCTCACTGGATAACGTTTAAAAGAAGTGTGTAAAAGCTGAAGCACCATGTCCCACCTACTAGTGTGAGACTGTAGTTTACACTGCTGGTAGCATGTTGTCTGTCAGAAGTAATTAGTCAATCGGGGAAAGAGGGTGTAAACAGTAATATTATGACAGTGTCTCACACAGCAAGTGATACGCAGTCAGACAGGATACCAACGCTATAATGTGTGCTTGTGGTTTGAAAAATGTGTGTTTTCCAACAAGTGACATCCCAGTTTACTCTCACCTTGACGGGCCAGCTGCCCCGTAACGCATGACTGGAGCACACTTAAAGGAAAGTGGCTGCTTAATATTGCAACAGTGCGGCGTCGCTTTATGTTGCAGGGTAATGGAAAACAAAGCCTCGCTTTGATTGTGCTGCTCTGGGTTGTGATGGAAGGGTTTAGATTAGTTACATTGTTTCCCAATATTCAATGCGCGGAGGATAACAAAATATTTTATGAAGTGATTTTATTGGGGCATTGCCATTCTGGTGGTTAATAATAATGGTGGTTATGAGGGCTGATGCTGCTGTCATCAGCCCTCATAACCGCCATTATTGCCTATTAGTGTATCCGTTTAAAGCCATGTTTTTATTTTTTTTATTTTTTAAAGATTTTTTTAATCTGCTGATTTTAAATTTTAAAAATGCATCTGTGCTTCTGTATCCCAAATAAGAAACCATCATCAGAGACGTACCCAAATAGAGATAAATAAAGGTTGCTTATGAGCTGTTATGACTTGTTTTAGTTGTTCCACATGGGATGTCGGTTTGAGCTTAAACTATGCTGATTGCATTATCTACCTTTGATAACACAAGCAGTGCTGCTGCTTCAGCGTTGCCTTATTTGATTTATCGTCTAATACCACAAATTGATACGGATCAAATCACCATTCTATTTGCTCATTTTGTTCCTATCTGTGTTGTGTTATTTCCCCCTCCAGTCATAAACCACTGCTGGCACACGACATTTGTAAAGGTTCCAGGGGCTCCGGGAACGCGTCTAAAACTGGCACTGTGTGATCAATTTATAGACGACCAAGTCACTTTCTGGTGACTAAGGGTGATTCAGACAAACACAAATGGATGCCTCTGTCACTCCTGCTTAGCATTGCAACACAGATACCGTAATGATGTTGGGATGGGAAAGCAACGGAGTGTCTTACGTTCAATTTTATCAAGTTAAATGTGATGAAAGTCTGGGATGTAAATCGTAAAATAGATATATTTCATAATCCGTGTGTGCGTAGAGCAGGAAGTTAGGGACGCATGTTGGAAGGACAATAGCAATGATGCAAAACACAATAATTAAGAATGAATTCAATATTCTCTACAGGAAGGGATGCCAACTGTGCCGTATTAGCCAGGATATAAATGGGTTCGCCCCATACGGGATCTCCCTTGTTCCATATTGACCCCTGACCCCTTGATCACAGGCGCCTCATGCGCATCGCTTGTGCTTAGCAAAAGCCCTTTGTTTCATGACTCAGTTGTTGTGAAGAAGATTCACCTTGTGACAACGAAACGTTGGGGTTTATAATTCGAGTTTTTCTCCGTTGCAAAGGAAATAGAAATAGCAAGATGTTCTCAGCGTGCGTGAGAGATATCTCTGTGTCCGAGTCTGATTTTATGAAGACGGTGATGAAACTGCAAAAGCGCTGATGAACGGCCTGGAAAAGCATGAAGGAAGAATATCTGTGAACTGTGACTTGTCATGTAAGACCTTCTCTCAGTTTGAATCAGTCAAGAGCAGAAAAAACCTGAGTCACGATGGCCTTGTTGTCCTCTATTATATTTGAAGTGTTTATTTTCTTGCAATACTGATTTCTTTGAGCGTTTATTTTGAGAGTTGGTTATATACCAAATGGAATATACCCCTTTTAGCCTTTTTAATGAAATGAGAATATACACTGTTTATTTACAGCAAACACAGGTGCCAGAAGTCGGCAACCCTATCTACAGATCATTTACCATTCATATAATCTATATTTTAATCTGTATTTTTTTAACAAAAAAAAAAAAAGTGATGTGAAAAGAAGGCGCAGTACAACATTGGATACAACCAATTACATCGTGAATCAGCCTTCTATGGCCACAATGCAATTGAGCGCCACCAGTGTGTTTACCCCCCACAGAGAGAGTTCTGAATGCCCTGCAGCGTTTTAGTCAAGTAGAAAGCAGCTGCACTGAGGGAAATGAGACACATGAAACATGTTTTTTACTTATTATACAACATCGGTGCGGTTCTTGGATAAGCCCATGACTTCCTCAAAACATGCAGGGCTGCGTCATAAGAGGTGTGCAGGCATTACTTGGTAATAATACACAGTATACGTCACACTAAATGCTTTTATGCCTCTGGGCCACGTCCGGCTCGTGATCTCGGGATGCGTGGAGGGAATAACTGGAAAGCAGGTCCAATCGTCCAGCTAAACTGGAGGAAGAGCTGATTAGAATTTGTTGGTAAAAGGTCAAAGGTCAAGATCACTTTGGCCTCCCAATGCACGTTTTTGGCCGTAACTCAATTTATACGCTAATTATGACCAAACCTCTAATAGGATTAAATGATGACATTTTATATCCAAAAGGTCAACTTCACTGTGACATCATAATGATCTGCAAGAACACTTTTCTGCCCATTATTCAACGCCATGACTCAGAGTAGACTGCGACTATATTTCACAATTGATAGTGAATTGCCGACACTAATCGCGGTTGTCCATCTCCACTGTGAAGTGATTGTATTGATCTTTTGTGCTGGCTGGTTGGAGATTTGTGTGAAGCATCCATGTTTTAGAATTCATAGCTTATTTGCAGCAACATCCATATTTAAAGCATTGATTATTGTCATGGCTACAACAAAGTCAGGGTGACAAGGGCTACCTCTATATAAATTACATTATATTAAGGCTTAAAGTTAGGCATAATTAAGGGGATGGAGGCTGCTATGTAATTTGAGTCACTGGACTTCACTTAGTGCCAATGTTTATGGTGTTAGTTCCTTTTGTAGAATTTGTGGTTAATTGTACGCCTGGCTCCCTGCTGCCCAGTGTGCTGCCGCTGGATGAGGTAAGTGATGCCAACATCAGTTTTTAACGGACTATCAAGAATAGTAATTGTCGGGAAAGTTGGCTAAATCTTGGAGTACCGCAGGGCCATTCACCGTCTACGTCTTCTCCCATTTTCGTTTTCAGAGTTATGTTGTGTCGTCACCTCAGATAAGAGACTACGGTCATGTTTTATACCTTCTATGACACTTCCTCTCCCTGGACGACAGCCTCCTGCTCCTCTGCTAGTCTTCCACCAGCTCACTGGTTCAGATGGATGTTGAGCTTCAGGTTGCTGATGAAGACACCATGTTTCTCACTGGAAAAGACTCACACTTCTATTTACGCAACATGATATTCCTTCAAAGTCTGCAGTGCGTATGTTATGTGATGCCATGGATGCAAACTGCAACTTGACTGATTGGCGGAGGCACAAAACTGAGAGGTGGGAATTCTAGTTTATATTCATTTGAATGGCCAGGATAATGAATATTACACCGTTAATAACACACGTTATTGCGTAACCGACCTGAACACCACTGTGATGTTCGTCAAAGGGTCCTCAGGCAGGAATACTGACCTTAATTAAACATGAACATTGTGAGGAGAAAAAAGAGAAGGAGACAAAGAGAGACTGATGGCACAAGACAGGCTGTCACAGTTCCTCTGCCCGACCTGATGAGACTGGGATGATGTGGACCTCAGAACCAGGTGTGCCTGTGAAGACCCCTCTTGTGGTTGGTATCATTAGCGAGGAGCCCTATCTGCAGTGTAGACTGACACAGAATTACACTCAATGACATTACATGATCACATTCATTTGTAATTCATTGCTCCACTCCTGTGCATACATGACCCCTGTCTCTCACTGCCCCACATGCACACACTCTATTTCTTGCTCTCGCTCTTAGTCGGTTGGATGGCTATCAATTGATGAAATAAAGCAAAAAAATTAAAACTAATTGATAAATAAAATCACTTTAAATGAAACTGTATGCTCTAACAACCCAGCGATCTTTAGTTACCGGATCTGCTTTATAATCAAGAGCTACAGAAAATATATTTGAGTGAAGTACAAATGGCTTATCTCTGCACAGCGACAGCAATTAACATTACATTACTCTCGCTAATAGCCAGCTGGATGGGACTCTCCATGGATGATTGGTGTCCTGGCTTCTTTGCTTGTTTTGATTGAGTAGAGCACTTGAAGCCCTCCTCTATAACACCTCTTTAGTGGATGGAATTCAAAGTGGCAGAAACGAGAAGACGACTCATGTTTTAATTTCGTCCTCCCTGCCACCAGGTGAATACCTCCATGGGAGGAGGGCAGGAGGCAACTCCAACTGTACAGCATTCAGACTTTTTGCACTGTTGCTGTCGTTGATTGTTGTTTGTCTCGTCTAATGTCTAATGTCTAATGTCCTATAATGTACGCACCTTCCGCCCAACTAAATTCCTCATCTGTGCAAACATTCCTGGGAATAAACGGTTTCTGATTCTGATTCTGATTCTGATTCAGACAGCAGGGTGTGGAGCGCTGGTCTAACCTGTGGAAAGGGTGGGAAGGCGAGGTAGTCCCCCGGGATCAAACCCCCGATTGGATGTGTTCTTGCCCTGCTGTTAGTTAGTTACTACTGTGGGTTAGTTACTACTATTATGCGTTCACGCTGGTTCGCAACGCTGTTCCGCAACCGCTTTTTCGCCTTAGTTTACTTGTTTGACTTTAGGACTTTAAATTCGCATCATTCGCCTTCTCGCTTTTTCGTGGCGGAAAGGTGGCGCGGCTGTCCCGTGGCTTAACTCCGTGAAAACAGTTACCTTTTCCGCCATCCACCATCGAAATAAGCACTGGGTCTGCTTTATACTTGTTGTAGAAGTCCCACATATGTCGGAACATCAAACGCCATCGTGTCTGGGTTCATAATATTATCCTTATGCGCACAAAGCTCCGACCTGCGTCTGAATGAAGTTGCTTCCAGCGCTACTTCAGGCGGACCAGCAGCCAGTTGAATTCAGCAACGGCAGGACGGCAGTGGTGACGGGCAGAGCATCTCAACGCTGATTGGCTTTAAAATTTGCTTTTTCTTTTTTTTTTTTTTTGAAATATTTCAACTCAGGCGAAAAAGCGAATTTTCCGCAACGCTTTTTCGCCTCATTCACGCCGAAATGTGCTTTTTCGCAACCGTTCACGTCTGTGCATTGACTTTGCATGTAATCTACCGGCGCGAATAATTCGCAACGCTTTTGGCGTGAACGCAGCGTAAGGACTTCATTTACATTATATGAAACCAGGACAGGGTGAACTGATTCCCCCCTGATTAATGTATGTTGCTGCAACACCTTCAGTGAACATATACTCTACTAAATATATATGTATGTGCTGTAAATAGTTTGGAAGAGCTACAGAAACGGAAAGGGATGTGTCGTTGAGAACATTTTAATCTGGAATCTCAAATGCAGCAGTGTATTATATTAACAACCATAGGAGATACAACTTGTAGCATGGCCTGTGAATCCATTTGACAAAGGCAGGGCCACCACCTCTACGACTAACACGTCCAATGCAGCTAACGGGAAATAAAGCCACAGAACATTCATACATTCCATTTCATTCAAAGTGCTTCAAGGGTTTAAAAAGGAATAAAGAAAACAAGATAAAAGATGAAGAAATCAAAAATCAAAAAATGGGCAAAGTGCAATCTTAAGTAGCCTGAAATTTCGATAACTCACAGAGGAAGAACATAAAGGCTTTTGGACTAAGTTAAAAGGTGTCAGAGTTGAGATGAGTCAGATCCTCTGGAAGGTTCTCTTCCCAATACATGCAGCATTACACTTAACCCAGCTACACCCTGTGTTGTTTTAATTCAGTCAGCAGACTACCAGACGATCAGAGGTCTGGAGGGTTTGTACAACATCCTGGAAGCTGAGATCTGAGACGTTCTGTCTTTAAATAGAACTTTGCCAACAGTCGCTGTTCAAACTCCATCATGGGTGGAAACATTCATTTAGCATCTGTTGTGTTGTTGTGTATGTCTGCCTCATGAAATGGAACGAGAAAGAACATTGAACTGTTTGTCTTGGCCACCGTAGAGATGAAAATGGTGATCGTTGGTAGTGAAATGTGTGCTGCTCCACCGCTTAGTAGAGGTAGTATGTAGATCAACTAGTAACTCTAGTTGAACTACGTTTCTCAGACGGTAGTGTTGCTGTTTCCAGAATAAATTAGCTTTCCAGTAGCTTAGCTCTTTTATTGATCAAGTAGTGCGGTGCCTTTCTATGCTTTCTGAAATAAAACAACGAAGGAACAGACAGTAAGATACTTATCTTTATTTAATGTTTGATGGAGTTTTACCTTTTTATTTGCCTTCAACCCTCCTCTTCTTATGGTTCTGTATTTCTTTGAATGTCTTTCAGCAACATTACTGAGTGTGCAGACTGATTGAGATGTTATCATGCAGTAAGGGAGATACATATTGGGGACATATTAGCAAAGCCACAGTGATGCGCCTCAGTTTGTTTGTCTGTGCAGTTCTCGGTGAAATATTTTCTCTTCTAAATCTCCATTATTGATGCAAAGTACCTCAACATGACATCATAGAAAATAAAGGAAGGCCTGAAAACCACGAGTGTTGAATTTCAACAGCATTTGCAATATAAATAAATATTCTGAATCTCTGAATCCGTTGCATGTTAATAAGCAATAGCACAGGGGAAATGTGTCATTTCTTTCCAACTTATTTCATCTTCCAATAGTTATAGTTTATGCATGTGCTGTCACTGGATGGTAGAAATCCACGACAGGATGTGGGCAGCAACAGCTTGTGGTTTCCTATGAGGGACGGCTCCATTAAGGCATCTCCGACCTTTCCCATCGTTTCTACTAGGTCAACAAAAGTCTAGTACCGTATTCATGGGATTAGTTACAGCCAACATTTGTTGCCGGTTGCTAGGCAGAATGATGCTGAGCAGCAGCCTGGCTGGCAGTGTGTTTAACAGCACACGTTAGCATGAGGTTTTATGAACAGAATATGAACAGGTCAATACAGTGCAACGTGTTCACCACCGACTCCTCCATCACCGACGTATCCCTGGACGTCTGGTCCCAACGCACAGCGGCACCTTAAGGCTCTGTATGCGATGACCTGCGTTTTCAACTAACTCCAATATAAACACATCTACGGTATTAGACCCAGACAAACTGACAGTATAAAGAGTGAGAACGTCTACATAGTGCGAGTGGGAGGGGAGGATGGACTGATGGATGGATGGATGGGTCACACAAACACACAACATTCAAGATTTACTTATTTTACATTTGCTCTGTGACGACACTAAACATCATGGTAACCGCGCCCACCAAAACCCACCCGCCCATTATCGGACGTACGAAGAAAAACAGTTTTCCTTTCCGTTGTTTAACCTCTTAGCGTTCCTGTAGAATTTGATGAAAAACGCCTATCCAGGTATACCCAAAGTAAATTGGAATCTGTTCTTGAACTATTTGGAGTAAATGCATGGTCTTGATCTCTTTTGAAAGGTAACACTCTGAAGCTTTTTTCCCTCATAGTCAGAATCACTTTAAGTGCTGCTGACACTGAGTTATATGAGTTTGAACACACTAAAGTATAAGGTTTTTATTTCCTGAACATTTCTTTGTAAATAGATGCCTTTAGATGACTATAAATGGGACTTATGGACTGGAAAACACAATGGGACCATAGCCTGAAGCCTTTTCTAGTCTAAGTAAAAAGCAGAAAACTATATCACAGAAAATGAATATTTTACACATGTTTTTCTAATGAAATGTCTAGGCGTTTTTCCATTTTGAGACTGAAAATATTCATGATATATATATATATATATATATATATATATATATATATATATATATATATATATATATATATATATATATATATATACTATATACCTTAATTAATTAAAAAGGTACAGAGGTACTATTCATATTTACTACCAGTATTGCTGACACAGAGAAAATGAAGTATAAATGCATTTTCATGCTAATTCAATGACAAACTGAGGCTCAGTGAGCAGCTGTCTGTTCTGGTGAAGTTGAAGGCTGCAGAATCAGCTCCTGCTATTCGCGCTGCCTGTCATCCGAGCTGTATCATTTAGATAATGCTGGATATTCATAGTTATGATCAAAATATGCTATAAAAGTGATTTCTTTGAAAATATACATTTTTTTTCACCAAAAAAATTAAAGTATTAAACTAATTTGGGATTCATGTGACTACTTGAACTACTTGAACACGGTGAACTTTGAGAAGAGACCCCCATATGGGGGGCATGGTGCTTACATGGAGTTACATATTTCACATAAGAAACAGTTAAGCCAAGATCCCTTCCTAACCCGTGTTGCCAGACCCAACCAAGTGATGCTAAAGGTAAAGTCCAATTTGCTGCGAAAAGGGAAGTTTATTTTGAAAAGACAATGCATGTGACGAGCGTTCACGGACTTCCCAGTAAGAAGAGGAGAGTCACTGAGAAGGATCAGTGAGGACGTGTTCTCTAGTGACATATGCAGAAGTATTTATTTCCATCCAGTTCATCCAAAGGCATCTGGCAGTTGTGTCTGTGTCGTTCACATCCATGTTGCATAATTTATTAATTTGGCTCTAAGATGAGCTTTTTTCCCACCAGTGCAGCGCTGGCCAGTTTTGGCTCAATGTTAACACCCTATTAATGCAAAATATCTCAATTTTATGATTTGATGAATGCGTGTAAATGCTGCTACCCTCCTCTTGTTCAGATTATCACGTTGGCCACATTCTTGTTCCTGTTCACACGGCTGATGCTACAACAGCTCAATCACGGAGTCATTCAATTCCCACTTCAATTCATGCCGCTCCTTTGTGTTCGGGGCTGGAGAAGCAGTGGTAGAAGGTCCTTGTTAGAGTAAGACTGTGAGCGTATGTGACATTTGCCTGCTTTTAGTATGTGTTAAGTGCGTTTCCAACCATTTAAGTTCTCCTTTTTTCAGTTTTTCGTCGCTTCAAGCTGTTTTTCAGAAGAAATGACTCTAATGGTGTAATGATTGCATGCACTGGCCATTATCAAACTGCCACTGTGCACTTACAGCTGTCTGTGCTTACACCCACCATTGTGACGATGAAGAATCCTTGACATGAGCTGGAGGCTGCCCACCAGTTACCCGTTTCTCATGATTCATTGCGACAGGGCGGTCGTATCTGTGTGCTGTATATCAGCACAGTGCCCATGACCTTGAATCTGTGACTACTGCGTGAATAATTATGAATAATATATGCTAATAATTTGTTGTATTGTTGAATGCTTTAGTGCTCATGGAGCATTAGCACTTTAAGTGTTTCCGCCATATGTAGCCGTCCTGGTGGTTCTGGTGAGCAGTTTAATCAGATAAAGTTTTCCAGGAAGGGGAAAGGAAGATCAACAAGGTCAGCTGTGATCGATGCAAATATGCACGACATGACAGCAGTATAGCGGTTCACTTGCTAACTAATGTACAGGGTCATGCAGTGTGCTGCAGCCCACCGTGGGACAGAGGCCGGTTTAGTCTTAGATTAGTGTGCGGGACAGACGTTGGAAGCTTATTGCACTTAATGAAACCAGATGTAAATGCAATGTTTCTCACTTTAAGGGCTTTTCTCATGTCTTATCAATTCAGAGCCCAGTAGTGGATGAAGTATTATAATATATATGGTTTCTTTTGTGTATAATCACCTGGAAAAAAATGAATAATTGTTTTCCGCCACCTTAGAATGAGTCCTTTAACTCTACATACGGACCGGGTCCTCTTCATGCCGCCATTTCAGCGTTGGCCACTTGTATGAATTCATGCACTTTAACTAACTTTGCTCCGTTTCCAGAGTCAGAGTCCTTTGTGCTTTCTTGGCACACTGGTTTACATGGACCGTGGTTTTATCCAGACTCCGGTCCTGCCTGACCTCCTGCTATTATCATTGTTATTGCTAGTTGCATTGCTATTAGTATTGCCAATACCATTACGACGTGCAAAAGTATCAGTTGGTTGAAACCTGCAACCTCACCGCTAAAGGCAGGGAGTTTTTTTATACAATAACATTGTATCAAAGACAGAGTGAAAACAATGTGTAATGTTAAAGAGGCCAATCATGGTGATGAACCTCCAGAGAATAATCACCTAAATCCACAGCTTATCTCAGCTTTACGGAGCTTCATAGTGAATTTCAGCTCATTGATTAGCTGTCCGGCTGCAAGCTAGCCGTTGTGTTTCAGTCTCAGCGCTCAGAGCGGCGTTCTCCAACGCAGCAGGAAGCTGCTTTCACAAACAAAGCTCTCTCAACCCACGGAACACGACCTGCTCAGCGCCAAACAGCCGTCAGTCACTTACCATTGTGACGAAGTAGCATAAGGGCACAATCAAGTTTAAAGAAAAGAATATATATATATTAACCTCGCATTGTGCAGAGCTCTGCCTGACTATATCCCAAACAACAATGAGTGTCACCAGATGACAGAACTTGCAGGTGAGCCTCCACACATGCCCAGTTGCTTCATTCAGTGGCAGCTGATAATTAGCTTCAAACAGAGTGGCTGCAACATTGTTTAAAACTGGTTGGAGTTGCCATAAATTGTGGCAGATGCTAATCTTTCTCTTTCTCTTGAGCTCCTTAGCGGCTTTTTCAATCATGTTGATTTTTCTCATGGAGTTTATTGTTCCATGAAGCAAGCCAATTTAAGTATTTAAACAAAAGTGAAGGCTGTGGTGCAGAGGCTACCGTCACCTCACAGCAACTTTGTCTTGAAGTAGAGCACTTTAGTAACTCTACTTTCCACTACTGCAGATGTCACCGACCAAACAGTTACAAAGTAAGTTAAGTTAAGTTTAAGTTAGAACAAAAATGTGAATAACTTTATTTCTAGTTAATATAAATAAATGAACTGACTGGGGTTCTATTTGATCCTTCTAAGCTATCCAATGCCGTGTTGCGTCTAATAGAGGTTATACATTGATTCTTAAGGCTGGGCAATGTATCAATATTATATGGATATGAGACGACATATCGGCTTCGATTTTGGACATCGTAATATGGAATTAATGTTGTCTGTTCCTGGTTTTAAAGGCTGGTTTACAGTAAAGTGATGTCATTTTCTGAACTGACGAGCTGTTGGATCTGTTTTATTATTTGCCACTCAGTCAATATGTTGACATAAATTATGATTATTCATCACAAATCTCATTGGAAATATTTAGTGAAGCACCAATGGTCAAACCTACAATATCGCAATATCCATGTAGAGGTATTTGCTCCAAAAAATTGTGATATTTGATTTTCTCCAGATTGTCCAACCCTAATTCTTGGCAAGAATTTTTTTTTTTAAACAGCCTAAATCTGGACCAGCTGGTTATGATCATTCAAGACCAGCTTTCCAGTCCTCAGTTGAGTTCTGTACAAGAAATGTACTGAATATATTTAGCATTAAAGTTCACACTAGACTTGCTTTTTTTCCAGCCAATATGGCCGTTAATCTTACTAACTGACATATGTCTTATATTTGACAAACCTTGGAAATGAACCTAAATGAAGAAGCAGTCCAACAAATGCAATAAAAGTTGTTCAAACTCCAAATAGTTGCCAAATTCAAAATAGTGTAGTGCTGCTTGCGAGGCTATTTACGAATAGTTTGAAGTCTGAAGCTTCATTCATAATGTTGACATTCCAATTATTATTAATTACTTGCAGAATCATTTTGTGCAACAGTTTATCTTCTCTTACCCTCCAGCTCTCTCAAACACACTCAGCGAGCGCTGTGGCAGGTCCTCGACTCCGAATGTCAAACGTGTTGAAAAAAGGCAGACATAATCATTCCCAGAAATTCATAAAAAAAATTTATTCAACAAAATATTCTGCTTTAATCCATATGTGCTGGTGTTTAGCCTCTAAAAACAACATTTCAAAATAGGAAATATGACAAAGAACGAGTTTCATTCCGAAATCTCAATAGAAGCTTTGAATGTAATAAAAAAAGACAGTTGCCACTAATCCATGTGTTTGTTTCCTATTTATAGATCCAGGGCTGTGTGTGAACACCGGCTCTTTTTATTCAGCGCACACACACATAAAAGTCAGCTAGCAGAATTTGAAAAAGAAGTGTATCTGATTATAATCACAGCAGAGGCAAAACCATTTGCTACATATATTTTAGGTCATACAATATTCAGCTTTTTAACATGCTATTCATTTATTTGTTTGGCATTGTGTGTGTGTGTGTGTGTGTGTGTGTGTGTGTGTGTGTGTGTGTGTGTGTGTGTGTGTGTGTGTGTGTGTGTGTTGTCTTGGAGACCTACTGAAGCAGAACTGCCACAGAGGAGGTCCTGAGTTCTATGTCAGGTGGTTTATGCCCGTCTGTCAGTCTGTGGACAGATCTCATCACTAATGGAGCGTCACAAGATGCAGTCATGAAGCTTTAACGGGATGTATTTGAGATCAACGTGAAGTTGGGTGCATTCCGATCAAGGGGCGAAGGGGCCATTGGATCCCATCACAAGATGCTCTCTAGTTAAAATAGTGCTTAGCCGTAGAAGCCTATTTCTTTGCAATACTTCAATACAAAAATCCTCCAGGTCAACAGTGGCTCAGTAACATATTCTTTACTTAAAATGTCTGTCACACTTGTGCGTCCTGTGGGGAGTGTTTCTCCACTATTTCAGATCCATGTCTGGACTTTGATGGAGCGCTGTGATAAAACTGGATTCCCATACGGCTGCCTCCTCTGACCCTGCAGTGGCAGTAGGAAATGACAGTATGAGTAATGCTATTCATCCAGTGTGGTCCATTGGATTGAAGGCTGAGCATTGTGTGGTGAGAAAACAATAATATGTCTTTAATATGAATCCTTTGTCACCCGCTCTGTCTCGGGGACTCTGCAGGGCGAGCGCTCGCGGCGTCGTGACCTTCTCTTCTTTATTTCAAGACACATTTTCCAAACTGCTTCGCGGAGAATACTAAAGACATGCAAATCCGGGACTGGGCGTAGATTTGCGGTAAAAGGACATTTTTACAGGTGCTGACATTTCGGGCAGTGTTGCGTGACGATCACAATGGCGCACATTCACTTAGAGTTTGGCAGCTGTTGGCGTTTTGATTGCTATTCAGCATCATTTTGAACGCCGCAGAGTGAAATGTTCTATTAAATCCTCATATCTTACCGACACACAACACTTCACAAGACGATGCATCTCACTTTCTCTACTTTTTAGGTTTGCAGGGGCCACGATTCCCAAGTTCCATAACAGTCATATGGAGTATTTTCATCCATTTCTTATGCAGGGAGTCTGTGTTAAACCACACTTGTAGGCCCAGGAGGGAGGGAGCTGACTCACATACGTATCTGTTTTCAATGTCTTTTTTAGAACAGTCCTCATAGCAGCATTGGGCATATATTGTAGACATGTATTATTTCATCATTTATTGAATGCTGCTGAGGAAGCAGCTGCTTCCTGTTCTTTCTAGTTACTGTTTTTGTGTCTGGCACCTGAAATATTAATGCGTTTTTTCCGCATACCAGATAATAAAAAGAATATTCTAGGTTTGGAAAATAATAGTAGATAGCACAGTGCCTCCAATGTGATTGTCATCGTGGGGGCTTTGTCGTATGTCAAGAGCTCACAGTTGATTCTTACATTCCTGTGAAGAGAAAGCTCCGAAAGTTTAGCTGAGAAAATGAAGTTTTCTGAACATCACCACACCATGCGAGTGTGTTCTATTATGGTCGGTGTCATTTGTGTTTGACTTTCCAGTAGTCATTTCCAATTCCCGATGTGCACTATGGTCCGAAACCACCAATCTGACACCAGTCGCTGCTCCTTTTACAAAACAAGATTTTAAACCCTCCTTGCTACGCTACCACTTGTATTCTGTGGAGAGCAAACACATTTGAGTGAATGCGTTTGGACTCTGTAACAGCCCTCATGTTGTGCCAGTGTGCAACAGAATAAGATTACATTTACCCAACAATTACAGTTTTTAGAACAGAAGAAAACAGAAGAGGACCTGAGTGTACCCTGAGGAGGAGTATTGGTATGGTAATAGATCATTGGCATACGAGTAGAGACTTGTGTATGTCTAGTTTAACACAGATAATCAGCTGGTGAGTTGAAAAAAATTTTGCAGAGGGAAATGTGGGCGTCTGACATACAATATATGGATGTTGAAGTAGTGTGTGTGTCTACAAGATGAAAGAGAAAAATAGAAATACCCCTACTGTTTTTGAGAATGCACACAGAAAACAAAGAGACATTTTAAATGGTCAATATGGCTCCGTCAGCATGCTAACATGCTCAAAATGACAATGACAATGTCAATATATAATAAAGTAATGTGCATTGTCCTAAAAAACATATACATCAGCTAAAACAATATTCATAATAAAATAATAAAGAAAACCAAATAACCGTAGCCTACTGATTTTTTTCAAAAACCCTCCACAAGTTCTCATTCTAGAGCCTGTCGAAAATAAATGCGGGCTCTGCATTTCTGGCTTGTGAAGCTTTCGGGTTCAATAAAAGCACTAAACTTATATTAGTCTCAGACAAGTTGTGTAACCACGGGAAGTTCTGCGCCCCTGTCAAGTCATCGAGTGTTTGACGGCTCTCTCGCAGATATTTTGAGCCCCTTATGAAACACTTTCTGTAAAGTCTGTATTTCTGCAGACTTTGCCCAAGGCAAGTACCCACAATTCATAGCAATGTGATGTTAAACACGCGGTTACCAGCGGAAGCACGGAGGTAAACAAAAAAAGATGAACAAACGTCACATGGGCGTACAGCCTGGTGAATTACATTTACTCAGAATTATGAAGTGTTAAAGATGGAACATAAAATTATAGGAATGCGAGCAGAGACTATGCGCATCACGGATTTATTCGGACTTCATCTGGAGCCTGGAAGACTTTCAAATCGTACATAATATTTTATGACATAGTCATGGTAAGGTGGTATGTCGCTAAGGCTAAGAAACAGCCTACCAAACCTTTATTGTTCATACAATAGATGTGATCAGTGTAGCTCTGATACAGCATATGCTGATATGCTACGTATTACTGCATTGATATTCTTGAATGAGAAAGTAACTGGCTACGTTACCCGGACATATTAGCTAGCTAGCTCGATGGGCTGTTAAGATATCAAGAGGATTGGGCCTCTTTCCAGAAAAGACTTGTTCTGAAGGGGCTTTGTGCGACTGATTTAGGAGAACTTGCTTCATTCACCCTATTTCTAGTATTTTGAATTTTCAACACACTTTACGAGGTCCAGACTGCGCTAATTACGTACGTTTAGCGCCCTCATTTAGGCAGGTGCATTCACCATGTTTACACGGCTGCCCCTTGTGTCCAGAAGGTTTTCAAATGAGTATGGATAAAGAAATAATCTAATCCTAGTAGATGGGATATTGTCATTGTTGGACTGACATGGTGCTGCAGCTGTGGATGTACGGTATATGAATGACTGGTAATTACGTGGTCGATATTGCTGTGTTTTTCATTCTAAATGTCTTCATTTTGTTGACTTCAGTACCCGAGGCTGTTACGCCGTTATATCATTATCTTAACCTTACCATACAGGGCCAACAGAGACAATAAACCAATAAATAACAACCAATGAAAAGGCAGAAACGGTCCTTTAATCAAGGTTCTCTTGCCACGCCGATGCAGCTGAGCACAAAAAGAGAGCAATGACAATTTCATTACAAACACAACTTGAAGTCTCATCGCAACAGACAGCGAGCACAAACCGCTTTGGCCTGAAGTGCAATTGAGAAAAGTGAGCTGACTGTCAGCTGAGTGTTACAGCAGGACACTTTTTGACAGTTCACCCATTGTTGGCCTCACTCCAAAGCTCTGGAGCTCACAAGTGCAGCCAATTTGAAAGCTGTCTGCCGTCTGATGGTAAGGGTACAGACCCGATGCGCCATCTTGTCATCAAGGTGTCTGCGTTGGGTAAAGCATTGTCACACCTGTGAACTAAATACCTCACATGGGGCTGATGCTTTTCTTAAAACAACTGATATATATAACCCCGAGTGGATTACGATGATCAGGAGGATAACGGCATGGAGCATACACATTCTGTCTCTTCCTTCTCTGGGATGGATGTCTCCCTGTAGAGAGCAGTGCTGCTCATGCAGCTGAGCAGGGCTTTCTGGATGTGACATTGTCCGTGTTTGTTTTATCCACACAGCCAAACAAACAACTAAGCAGCCCCAGGAGTGTGAGGTGATCCAGGACACCATATGTGTATGTTTAAAGGGCACTTTACCAAAGCACATAAACAGTATGTCCATCCAGAACCCCCCGTGTGATGGACTGAGGTCTGGAGATGCCCGCCAGAGAAAGGTTTCCTGTGTACCGGTATGTTGCTTTCTAGTTTCAGAAGTCACGTGAAAAATGTATTTTTCTACCAAAGGCGTCCACAAACTGCTTCTGCCTCTGCACAGAAGACAAGCAGTGACACAACCACACGGCAATCTGTGGGGATATTATGGTGCTGGTTATTTTTGTGCCGCTTGTGAGCATCAAAAACGAGCTCCGTTGTTTTGGTCGCCTGGAGACATCTCCAAACTTTGGCAAATCCCAGTAAAGCTTCCTGGAAGAAGAGATACCCCTCCAGGTAGGTGGGGCAATGTGCCATGAGAAGGCTGTAGACACGCACTGGAAGGTCAGGGGGTTTGAATCCCAGGACCAGCTGGGAATGACAGTTTTCCACAGAAGGGATGAAAACAGGGTTTTCTTGATGCTCTTCCTACTACTACTTCACTGGAGGAAGTCTAATAAAATGAAGTTTCCTCCTGTTGACCCTTGACCTGCAGCCACTTGGCATGCATTCAGCTGAATCTACAGCAGCACCTGCCAGAGAAACACCAGGAGCGGGAGATAACATTTTACATTTATATTGTATCACCTAGTATATTTATATACGAAGGCAATTCTTAGTGTGTGCAGGGATTTTCAAGTATGTTGTGCTAACTTCATATTTTTTATCTCTGTTTTGCCAGGATTTGCTTTTGGAGCATTTCTCTCCAAAATGAATAAACCCTGGGAAAAATTGGTTCCTGTGTATATAGTCATAAATAATATAGTAATATCCTGTACTAAGTCATAGGTTTGGTTTTAACAATGGGACGTGTGTGCGTGCATGTACTTGCCCTTAATCTCTTGTTATGTGTCATACCCACTGACGACACACACACACACACACACACACACACACACACACACACACACACACACACACACACACACACACACACACAACACCCAAAAATAAACACAAAGAGATTATCCTGCATTAATTTTGCTTTATTTATTGTAAACTTTATAATAATAATATTTATTATAATCAGTATGTATTCTCCCATATAACGTGACCTTAACAGTACTTGTATCAAATGGATTTAAAATGGATTTTACATTTGTATTTTGTGACATTCATATTTAACATTTACATAAAATAGATTTATTTAACATGCATTGCTATAATATTGATTTGGTCTTAAAATACAAGTAAATAATATGTGAATCAGTTTTGCTTTAAGCAATGTAATAAAAACAATAAGAGAAAAAAAGAAAAGAAAAATAGGACACTTTTAACAACTTAATTTGTGATTAGTCTCACGTGTTTTCTAAATAAGGATTTATTTATTCTATTTCAAATGTGCATCGTTGAAGTCAAAGGCTGACCTTTAGAGCTTTAATATGTTACTTCCCCCTTCGATAGCATTTAGAGCGACTGAGGCTCAGCGGAGAGCGGGGTCGTCCTTCACCCAGAGGATGGGCGGTTCGATCCCCGGCTCCGCTAGTCCATGTCTGCGTGTCCTTGGCCAAGACGCTTTGCCGAATCGCTCCCACCGGCTGCTCCTGAATGGGTCTGAATGGTTAGTTAGTCCTGACGGCAGGTGGAACCCTGCCTTTGAGTGCTTTGATAGACGGACAGAAAAGCGCTATACAAGTACAGTCTATTTACCATTTGGGCTTCTTTGTGGTCAAAGGACATTTTCACAGGTGTGCAGTGTTGCAGTGTCACTTTGAGTTTGGCAGCCTTTTGATTTCTGTTAAGCATCAAGGCATCAGCTATTAGTTTAGTTTAGCTTCCATTCCTCAAGTTGACGGTGATGATTGGAGCCTTGATCTGTGGATACATGAAGGAATGTTCTGCTGTGTATGGTTTTCTCTTCCATGTCTATTTCTTTACCTAAAACCAAGGATGTATTATTGTCATTATACAATACAGCATTGCACAATTAAAGGTGGTTATATATATATATATATATATATATATATATATATATATATATATATATATATATATATATATTATAATATAAACAGCCACAATTCTGGAGTGCAGAGGAAGAGGTGGAGTTGATGACTCTCACAGCCTGGGGTCGTGTGAGGAAGTCCAGCTGCAGAGTGAGGGACTCAAGCCCAGAGTGCGACATTCACCAACCAGGTTTGAGTGTTTTAAGGCATTGAACTCAACAAACAGCGCTCTAAGGAAGGTGTTGTTATTGTAAAGTGTGTGAATGCTGTCTGAGAGGCAGCCTGATGATTTCAAATCACATGGTGGAGCCACTGCATGATGAGCTTCCAAGGGGAATGTGTTAATTTCCTAGAACATGCCCCGTGTTATTATTTGTGTTCTCTTCATTTTGGTGGCGTCTGGTTCTTAACATTTCCAGTTTGGTGACCTGACCTCCTCCCTGTAGTGCTGTTTACTGTCACTCTGGTTGCTGGTAGAGACTCTTCTTCCATTCAGAGCCATTCCTTCCACTCTCAGCCTCACACCATCATTGTCTGCATTCAGCACCGCACACAGACGGCACACATTCGGTTTTGGCTGGGACGTCTTGTTTTGCTCTATTTACTGTGAATGCTGTGTGTGTGTGTGTGTGTGTGTGACTGAGGTTAGTGTGTGAAGCTGCCTGCTTGACGTACATTACAGACTGTGTGATAAATAGACTCATCCACACAATGCTGACATTGTTTGCCCTAAATTCAGCTTCCCACATCAGGGTTTTTAAAAGACCAGTTTCAGTTTATGCAAACTAATGCCAAATTTACAGCATCCATTATTTAAAAAAACAGAGTTGGCACAGAAAGCTGACTTTCCATTCTTTCACTGATGCATAACATGTTCTGCCAAATCCTGGTTTTATAGTATTAATACCCCAGTGCATTCTGAGCCTAGGTTTGTTTTATCTAAATGTCACACTCTCCTGTTCTCTTGCAGAACAAAAGCGATTTCTATTTGTACTAATAAATGTAAAGTTGATGTTACTGATTCTGTCCGGCTGAATGAATCAAATCAGATGTTTTAATGTGGTAACTGAGGTGTACAGTGGCCATGCCGACATCGCCATATGCCTCCCTTCAAAACGTGCAAACAAATATGTCTGTGGGATCATGGTGTTGTAATGCTATGTGGGTGGGCCTAAGTAACACAATGTGTCAAAAAAGGTGAAATAAAAAGTAATAAAATGTAATTCTGAGGTCGCAAACATTTACCTCACATGGTTGGTTGGTGGTTTCCCCTGTAGGCGTCTTCCCTGATCTCTATTTATTTAGTCTTTGACTAATAAAACATGGTCAATACTAACATGAAAGAAGTATTCCATCTGGTAGATGGTTGTCTGGTCCCAGCTCTACTTCTCCTGATCTGTTCACAGCCATTTCTGACAATACTGCGCTTTGTGTCGCAGAGCTTATTTGCAACCAGTTGCATTTCTTTTTCCAAAGTTTGCTTCAAATTTGTTTGACAATTGAATGGAAACGCGACCAATGCTCTATTATTATGGCAAAGACCTTCATATACAATATTGTTTGACTATATTCACAGTGCCGTTTATTTGAATTCATTCGGTTTAGTTATAAAATGCAATAAAAATGTCCTCCCCATAACTCCCCAAACAAAGTTGCTGTTATTCATCATCATTCCACAATTTCATGACAGTGGTTGGATACAACAGTTTTAAAATAGTGTTAGAAATGCATGCGGCTGTGATGGGACAGTCCCACACAACATGTCCCAAGGCCTTGGAAGGGGATCGCAGACGTGACCCAAATGGGGCAGATCGCCAATTTGACTTTGACAATTACTGTTATTGTCCTTTTGCGTGTAGCTGGCAAAGGTGAGTATGTAGTTTAAAGACATTAGTCAATGTGAAAACCCTACTGCCCTCCAGCCCCGGAATACTGTTATAAACTACACCAAATTATCCCCAAATGAACATGGAGTGGTTCTCCAGCGGTTATGCTATGTGCTCAGCTGGATTCAAAGCGCTTTATGCTTAAAACTCTGTTTGCTAATTCAGCAGGTGTACGGTGTACAGTGTGGTGCGTTTGTGTGGCATGAACGTTGTGGGTCCTTTTGATGGAACATGAAGCACCGGAGCACATCTTGAGTTTTTTTCGTTGTTTGTTTGTGAACTTGTTCACCGTTTCATCTTTTTTGGGATCAGAGATGGAAGGGAATGTCAGCGTGCTCATTGCGTGTGTCAGCTGGATCACTGGCACTGCGTGTCTCAGTCTGATGTGCAGCGCTTGTACATGCATTTGCTCGTCATGAAAGAGACCTCTCATGTCTGATGTGATCTAAAGGACGAGGCGTGTGTCACAAACAAGTCAGGGATGAGAATGTCTGATTACAACTTCTCAAAGCTTTTCCTCCCCACCACCGTTGGGTTTTATTTTTTTAAATTGCAACATGACCTCCATGTTCTCGTTGAAATTAAACATCTTGCTTCTAAAACTCACTTTTGCATGTGCGCTCCAAAAAAAAAAAAAAGGTTTGGCTATCTAACCACATTTCTGAAAGGAGCTATAACCAATATGTGTATGATACTAATGTGAAAGGGGTTTCTGGTGATGAACCGACAGAGAATCTGCTGACTCTGCAGCTCTTCTTGGCTTCACTGAGCTTCCTGTTCAGCTGTCCGGCTCCATAGTTCACTGCTTTGGTTCTTTCTCAATGTTGGGGTCTCTGACGTGTGTTCTGTGTCTTTCTTCCTCCCCCAGATGCAACGTGGACAGCAAAGTGTCTCGAGTGGCGTGGCTCAACCGCACCACCATCCTCTTCGCAGGAAGTGAGAAGTGGTCTCTGGACCCGCGCGTCGTCCTGATGGAAAACACAGCGGTCACCGAGTACAGCATCAAGATCCAAAATGTTGACGTCCACGACGAAGGGCCCTACGTCTGCTCCATCCTCACCAACAAGAAGCCAAAGTCCACCAAAGTGCATCTCATCGTTCAAGGTGAGGTCCGGTCAGCATTAATAACCAAAGGTATCACGCGGATCTGGAATATGTTATGTGGGTTTTTCTTTTCTTTTTTTTGGGGTGTGGGTATTCAATTTACAGATGGCTAATTGTAAATGATTCATCTCATCGTGATTTTAAACATATTGCGATATGCTGAGTATCGCAATAACATGCATTTGTGACATATTCAATTCATTTAATGTATTCAACTGCAAATTTAGCAGTTTTTAAACATCTGTTTTGTCTCATTAGATAAAGGTTTTTTAATGTGGTAATCTGACTTCAGTCGTTTTATTGCAATACAATGGGACTCTTATCCAAGCAGATAAAACATAAACATAAAAACCTGTCAAATGTTGCTTCATGCACCTGACAAACTCAACGTAACCAACTTAACTGAATGCAAACATGTGTGGACTACTGGACTATAACGGGTATTTTAACTATGCTACTTTTACCAAAATACATAAGTATGCAGCCACTTCAGCAACTGGTGAATTTAACAGTACATTAAGTTGAAATTGTGGTGGCAGGGGCGTGGTTAGCTCAGCTGGAGAGGGGGGGAGGGGAGAAGCGACTCAGGGAACAGGTGCCGGGATGAGAGCACAATGACAAGAGCACGCTTGAGATATCGTTGCAACTGGTTTTATTGTCATATGCAGACTGTGCCTCTACTCCCCTCTTTCTCCTCCGTCCATCTTACGGCTTATGTAGTCAAGACACACAAAACACAACGCACACACACACACACACACACACACACACACACACACACACACACACACACACACACACACACACACACACACACACACTCAGCTCCAGCTGAGGCCAATTAGGTCTCATCCCGGCACCTGTTCCCTGAGTCGCTTCTCCCCTCTCCAGCTGAGCTAACCACGCCCCTGCCACCACAGAAATAAAATACAATGAAACATATACTCTGGGACTAAACAACTTGAAAGATGTTTGCAGAGTGAATGATGGCAAAGAGCAGCTGATCAAAAAAAAGGTGTCTTTTGGAAAGCTGGGCAAGGAAAGCACTCATGTGTTTTCCACCGGCTTGGGGGTCTCTTCTGGGAGAGCCAGTGGTGTGGCCCCCCTGCTATCTTTTCACCTCCTCTTCAGCTATGGCAGTTCATGATGTGGGTGGGCTTCAACATCCCTAAGTCTGCTAGCCCAGAGGACTTCCTCATCTTGGCAGTTTGATGGGGTGTCTGGGATCCTCTTCAGTGAGCCAGGTTCCTCCTGATGTTCCTGGCTGCCTCACTTCTTAGAGAACACACACACACACACACACACACACACACACACACACACACACACACACACACACACACACACACACACCATAAGAGAGAGACAGAGAGAGATTTAAGTATGCAGTAAATATGTTTCTGGGAACACAGCAGTGGTGGAAGAGGTAATCACATCTTGTACTTAAATAAAAGTACCAATATCACAGTGTAGAAATACTCTGCTTTACTCATGTAAAAAAGGTTTCACCATCAACATATACTTAAAGTACCAAAGGTAAAAGTATTCATCGTTCAGAACGACCCATTTTAGAGTCATCTGGATTCATGTGATGCATTAATGTGTTAATCACTTTGTTGTTGCAGCTTTATTGTTGCAGCTGGTAGAGGTGGAGCTCATTTTAACCACTTTATATACTGCTGTGTAGTGTAATCTGTAATAGTACATCATCAGTCATTAGTTGATTTTGTATGTTAAATAAATTTAGAATGTAAAAGAGTATAACAGTGCAATACTTCCCTCTGAAATGTATAGTATAATATCATGGAAATATTCAAGTAAAGTACACTACACGCACACTTTCATACGACACTTTAAATGGCAGATGTCACACCCATGTCCTTCTGCCCTTTCTTCCCTTTTGGACGACGCATTTCAGATTTCTTTCTTCGATAACTCCGTCTTTGTTTTGACTAACTTCCTGCCAATCCTTTACCCACAAGGCACCAGAAGAAAACTCAGCACCATCTAGTGCACTATAAAAACAATGGTTACCAAAGAGTTGAATCTGTATTTGCAATATTTATAGTTTATAGAACAAGAGATGGATATTTGTCGTTCTTGTATCGATATAAAATGCCGTGTGGATTCCCCGCCCTCTAAAACCCCGACAGTTGTCCTTGTCTGGATTTGATTAGATCAAGTCTACTGCCAAATGAACTCAGAAATCCTCCCTCCTCTGTTTTAGGATGGTGATTAGATAGATTTCTGTGAGCATTAGAGCTTGTGATGAAACTGGATTCAATCTGGATTTAATTTGAGATTGCTGATAGATATTGATTCAGGGCACAGTATGTTGAAATATGTCCCGGCTAAGTTTCATCACAAAGTTCATCTAAACCAACTATCGGCGTTGAGACTTGTTTTCTTTAATGATTAAATCAATTTCCTTCACTGCGAGTTTCCACAAACAATTAGCACCAGCGCCATGAGTCTGCATTAGAGTGACATATAATTAAAACCCAGATGAAGTAGTTGTACCTCATGTAGAATCACAAAGACAATGCTCCGCATCAAGCAAAGACTTTCTTTGAAGATATGTTCAGATTTTTCCTTTGACATTGAGAACTGGCACATTTTATAAAATATAATTGACATGATCTTCACACACACACAAAAAAAAGTTCAACGTGACGCTATTCTCTTTCATGCAGTCATAATTAACATTGAGTATTTTTCACACTGTATAATTCATGATGATATCTCATTAACTCTTAATTGATGCTGAGAAGCATCAGGCCATGGTTTTAATCAAACAATAGACAAAGCATATTCTCGCACAGATAAGGAGACACGTCTCCAATTATACTTTCCCATGGATTTATATCTGTCCCTTTGTCCTGACCTTGAATTACCCGACCATCTGGATGCTGCGAGCTCATACTCGGAACTGAAGAGCAGCCGCGGGATCCACAGAGCGAGCGGAGCTGGGCGCTGATACCACAACAACCCTGCTGATGCTCTTTGTTGTCACGGCAAAGGAGGGCAGCAGCGTCTGTCAGCGGTACGACCACAGACCAACTCCTGCCATGACAATGAGGGATGCAGAGTTACAGAAATGTGCCGTCTTTAATCAATGATCCTCCGTGTTAACAAGTCATTCTTGATTAAAACCTTGTTTCCTCAATGGTGCTTTTAAACTACTGCTGTGGCCTGTAATCCAAATGAATTATGCATTATAGTTGCAGATGCTAATAGCAAAATAATGCATTCACTTTGCCTTTTGTCAATATTCAACAAATGAAAAGTTCAAACTATGAAATAGCTGTTTCAAGCATTCAGGGTTGAGATTTAATGGATGGAAGCCAAGTCAATCAACGAGGCTAATGCTGTGAACAATAATATCTATCTGCCTTCAGAGAGAATGGACCATGGCGTTAGGCTGCCAGACATGATGCGTACTGAGTACTTAACCAAGTGTAACTATGATAATGAAGCAGCAATAACAGAAGATGTGTTTTGTGATAATTGCAAGTGAATTCCAGAGACCCCTAAAAATATAACACTGCTGTGGAAACTTGCAGTGTTTCTACATTCCACTTCCAGAGGAAAAGTGTATAAACATCCAAAGCCTGGAGAAGAATGAACAACAGTCCATAATGGTGCTCTCAGTATTCTGACACAGTGTGTGTTATGTGGAGGACGCTGAATAATGAGCTCTTGTTATATGGGGGAAGGCCTTGACACTTACTCATCCGGTCACTCTATATTTAATAGAAAAACACATTATTAACTAAGATCGACCGATGTAGGCGGCCTGGTTGATGCAGAAAACATCAACATCAAGGAGTTTGCCCTACATCAATATGAATAGCATATGCATAAGTCTGTATATGAATATGATTTGCATATGTCTATATATATATATATATATATATATATATATATATATATATATATATATATATATATATATATTAGGGCTGGGCACGTTAACGCGTTTTTAATGCCATAAATGCAATACAAGGGCACTGCTTTTACTTTGAAGGCGATTTACGTATGTGCGCGCGCGCTTACGCAGCCTCACCGACCGGCTTGTTGCCAACAGACTGAAGCACGTATTGTTCTGTAGTTTCTGTCCTCAACGAGCACAGAGCGCTCACAGGAGCCTCGCGCTGCAGTGTCCAAATCCAGTGGTGAACATTAATCCAGAGCGAACATTAATCGCTCACCAGTCATATGGAAGCATAAAAAAAAAACATCCTTTTTTTTCTTCCCTAGCATATATTTTTGATTTATATACTGTTGTTAACTTGCTGTTGCTCCACAGTGCCTGCTATATTGTTCTGATAACATTACTTTAAATTAAAAGCACGCAATACACTAGTTTTTACTTCATTATTGAATTTGGCGCATAATGCGATTAATCTCAGAAAAATCATGCGATTAATCAGTTAAATGTTTTCAACTTTGCCCATCCCTAATATATATATCTATATATATAGATATATATACAGTATGTGTCTATAAATATAAGAATACAAGTGGAAATCCAGCTGTAAAATGTGTTTCTCAGCTGCTTCATGGTTAGAATGTCCTCTGGGTGGGTTTGAGACGGAGTGTCCTCGGGCAGAAGGAGTTTTTTTTTTACAATACAAGAGCAGCCTTTGTCACTGATCTCCCATACATCCTTATTACACTTGTTTTTCTGACATTCCACGGTGGAGAGGGGAGGACGGGTGAAGTCAGAGAGGCCTTGTGTAATAATTCTTTCATGCTGCTGTTGTGCTGTATTTCTGTATACGACTGTAATGCGTCATTATAGTTGCCATGGCATTATACTTTGATATATTTATGTAGGCAGCTCTACTGTTTATTTGGAAAGAGAGATGGGCAAGGTCCAGTGTTTCCTGGTTTAGGACCACAGTGGTGCAATGCTGCTTTGGATGGATTACACACACACACACACACACACACACACACACACACACACACACACACACACACACACACACACACACACACACCAGTACACTCCATGATTACAGAGGCAACTTACAATTACTGCCACTTGTTCAACTTTCTTTAGTTCTGTGTTGTGAGAACATTTGGTGGGGAGGGGCACTGCTTCATGTCAAACCCTGGAGTCACACATGAATGAGTAGAGTACATGCTGCCACCTTTATGGCAAAGACAGATCAGGGGGATGTTAGTGGGGCCTTTGGCCCCCACAGGCGCTCTCCTCTCTCTTCCCTTTAGAACTGGAGATTGGTGTTGAACCTGCACAGGGAAGGACTCTGGAGGCTAACATCAATCAGAACAGTGACCTTGTCAGCTGATACCCTCAGGAATATAGGGCATCTGCCTCCATAGTGACTGCACACAGGGAGTGGACTGACTGCAGTTAAGCCCAACGACAAGAAGGGATGTTATCTTGGAGCGCTACGTAATGCATAGTGTATGTATCCCAAGGACTCTGAATCGACATCTAGTTACACTATGATAACAACTTTAAGGACTCTGCTTCTGCTTCTTTAATGAGCCAAGAGCTGAGCTGTTTCCCTTCCTATTGAATGATCCTTTTGACGTAAAGCATCTAACGTTTCGTAGTTTTTGAAGGACAAACACTTACCTGTGTCATTCTGCTGTAATGGCAACATTTAGCCACAATGGTCGCTGTTCAGTAAACATCCCATGGTTCCAAGTGATACATTGGGGGCTAACCAGTGGGGCAGTCACATGGAATCAGGCAGAGACGTGGGAAATAAGCAACAGTCCAACAGAATGACAGGGCGGAAACACGTAATACACAATGAAAATATATTAGACGGAGGAGGACAACAAGTTATACAACTGGATGTCAATGCCATCTTATCGGTATTCCCTGTTGACCTCTCCTAATTCTACTGTCCATACTAAATTCATATCCGGTTTGCTATCTGCCATCTGATTCCATATGAATGCTGCAATACACAGGGAGTCTTATGTCTGTCTGAAAGCAAAGCACAGGGCTCTAATTCCAACACACAAAGGGAGAAAGTGACTTCATACTAGACCTTACTCCTTTATATATCTACATAGATAATAGTTGTTTGCTGGAATATTAAATATGTAACTTTTAAATACGTGCAGTGAATTGGGTAATGGGTGGTGATACAATATTCTAGCATACAGCAAAGGCTGAACTGCAGTAAGTAAATATTGCATTCAGTTTTTGTCTGATTTTAAAGCCTAAAGAACATTAATCTTCATGGCTGACACCAGTGTGTCTGCTCTGTGTCGCTGCTGCGCCCCACGGCTGCAAAGCTTTTCATGACGACAAGCAGAGCGGGCCGCTGGAGGAGGAGCCGGCATTTCGCCTTCAGTTGTAGATCTGTAAGTATGAAAGCAGCTGATGCTGTTAGAGACGGATGCCAGACTCGCTCAGGGCTTTGCAGTCTTGCATCGTGGCAAAGAAACCGTCTGTACCCGTGTGTGATATCAGACGGTCTAATCACATGCAGGTCAGGTAGCGTGGAGGTGTTTAGGTTGACTTTTGCTTCATTTCCAGGGATGTTGTTGTGTGTTTCCAGGATGAACCAGGGATGTCTGGGCAGTGTGGCTCCAGGCGTGCCTGCTTCAAAATGCTATAGCCCCAATGTGTCCAACCCTAAGGCGATAACGGTGCCGTGCCTGTAGCATGGCACAGCAATCACTTACTTGTCTAAACACAGACAACTGCAATACTATGTTTACATATTCATACAAGCTGCTGTGGAAAATGTCCTCAGTTACACATGCCATTGTGATGATGATGTGTGTCTGTTACTGTCCAACCTCCCACAATGTTTGCACCAGTTGAGTCTAAATATACTTCTAAACGTATTTAAGGAGAACACAGGGTTGCACAACACAATACAGTTGCAGCACATCGCACATGCATGACTGTAGTTCAACTAAAACAACTCTCTGGGCAGATTAATGGCCGACCATTTCATCCAACATCAACAATTCATTGTCATGGTATTCAATTGAATCATGAGACCCTTAATAAATAGATGTATGAATATAATTAAACATTTGATGTGTGCACTCATTGGACATGAAGTAAATCCACATAACAGACTGAATCAGAAGATTCATTACTACAGAGGAACATTCCAGTCTGAGGCGGACATTGTTTAGCTTCCCCTGAGCTCAGTGTCCCTCCTGTTTACTCTCAACACCCACATCTCTATTTGTAGCCGCACATGACACGTGCAGGCATCATATGCTTGTCATTTAAAGGAATACTTCACTAACTGCACTGCAACAGTTATTAAATGGATCACCGTCTCGCAAAATAAAAGTGTCATGTTGGAGTTATTAGAAGTCCAGCTGCAGATTGGTCATGCTTATGGCGTCGTTGCGGCGCAGAGCCTCCCAGAAAACAACAACGTGTTCCTTCTTGGAGCGGCTGCTACTGCTCGTCATCACGCGGTGGCTGGCACAGCTTTTTGAGGTACAGATACATCAGAGTTGCTGAGAGGATTGCAATGAGTTGCCTCCGATCAGTATTCCGCCGCTGCAAGTGTAGTGCTGCGTCTATGAGAACAAGAACAGCAGGGGCTGGATACGCTCTGACCTTGTGGAAGCTAAGAGAAAAACAAGCTTCCACAGGAAGTCATGCTTTGGAATGTGTAATAAATACACAAAGTATATTGAGTACCGTAAAAGTCGTGTTACAAGCCGCTCCTACCTCCGGTCAGTGTCCCGCTCTAGCAATGCTAGCCCCCCTCTGCTGCTGCTACTGCCCGCGTTCCCTCTGCCCAAGTCGGGTGTCAAGCCGGAGCTGCTCCCGCTACCTTCGGTGGTTGTTGGGGAGCTAGCGGAGCGCTAGCAGAAGTTAGCGGAATTTAGCGGAGAGCTAGCGGAAGTTAGCGGGCAGCTAGCATGAGCGCCAGCTGGCTACAGCGGGGAGCAAAAGAGGACACTGACCGAAGGTAGTAGACTTTTACGGTAGTCGGCACTGAAAGATGATCATTATTCCCAGTGCCATGCTGCATTTAGTTTGGTGTCTTTTAGCACAGAAGTCTGGTTTGATCGGGGAGTTGTTGTTAGAAGCTGGATCCTCTTTGTTAAGAAGAGTAAATATGACACACTTTGTCTCAGCAGAGCATCAACACACTTTTAGTTGAGATGATTTTTATTAACAATACCTGACAGTCAGATAATTCAGAATTACTAACTGTCATAAAAATTAGTGATGAGAATAAAGTTATGGATTTGTTGAATGAATATCCTTTCGGTGCGACAGCTTTATTCTTTTGCACCATGTTACAAGGAGCCCTCCCACATCAGCTGCTCTGGGAAAACTCTGCCACCGGTGCCAATCTTGATCTTTCTCCCTCAGTCAATACCAATCAGGGGAGACAGGTGAAATGAGTTCTTGAGCCGTTGCTCCGAGACCCAGACTGGGGAATTACCGGCGTCGTCCGCACCTTAGACTGCTGTCTGTTAAAAATATAGGCAAGCTGGTGCCACTGGTCATGGGTGCTCCCAGTTTGGGACTTCCATTAATGAACTGGTTAACTAACTGTTCAGTATATGCTGTTGTTGTTTTTTCAGGGGTGTCACAGTACTTTGTCATGAAATCAATTCTTTAATTTAGCAGGCAGGTTCTTGAGAAGAGGCGAGGCATGTGTCCACTTCAATTAGTTGTTCTTTTTTTCAGCTCTGAACTGTGCAACTCTCCACTGGGATGTGTTCAGGTGGTCTGTAGTAGTACTGTTAATGTTAATCTCAAATATTGTTTGTTTATTTTATTGTTTACCTTTCAACAATTTAGCCACATACATATGAAAACAAAGCCTAAGATTCACTGAAAGTACTACAGCAACTAAAATTGTGTCTAATAATTGATATCTGCCATTGAATAACACAATGTCTAATCTAATGCACACCTGTTGTAGTATTTAGAACATTAAAGGTGTGGAATTCTGCTCTAGATGTATTGAAAAAGGTTCAGTCGTTACAACTACCATTAATAACCATTATAAATAACCTTTAATTAATACTGTGAAGTAGTTGTTCTGTAGATACGAGGACGTGTTTGAGTGTTTATTAAACACATTATGTCAACGTTATTTGTTATTGTCTGATTATGCAGTGATATGATGGGTTTTTATAGTTGATTGTGAGGTGACTTGTGACCAGGTAGTGATGCAGTATGTGAGGATAGCAGCATGCATGGAGAGCTGGGCTGTGCTGAAGGTCAGATACTTCAGACGTTGAGGCATTTTATAGATAAATGATAAAATATGCATGCTTGCGAACACTCTTGATTTTCATTCCCCGCTCACTGTTTAATTTCTCCCTGATTCCTTTACCTTTTTAAACATTTAGTGATAAGTAAGAGGACTCAAGCCATTGAGATATAACATGTAAGATGTTTAAATTAACACATCATCGGCATACATTTGTCAGCCAACCACGGAGCAATTCTCTGGTAGGTCGTTGATATACAATGGACCTAGAACTGAGCCCTGGTGTATTCCCCTTTCATTGGCATGCATGGTGGTCGAAACAACTGTTGCTCTAAAGGCATACGTGTTGCTGGACATTCTTAGGAGAATGCATGAAAAATATGAAAAGATGAAATACAAACTGGTGTCGTAAGATATGTTGACTTGAGCTAGCATCCCTTGTACACATTAGATTTACAGGGAGTTAGCTTTTCCTCTACTTGTTGACAGAGAGATAAATCAAGCACATTTCACTCAAACCAGAGTAACAGGAAGATACATTTATGAAGCTCTCACAACAACAACTCTGCTGAATTTGCTTGTCTCTGTCCACAATTCATATTTACAATTAAAACCAAAAGACTATTCATACAGTTTACTGGAATGCCTTAGTCAGCAAAGCATGGATTAAAATGAATGCAAGCCTCTTCAGATATAAAATTTAACTAATTTACTTAATCGTGACTTTACTCCATAGAATTTATGGAGTGCATTTTTTTACACACACTTCTCTCCCTTCTCATCTTCTTGATACTTGCATATCTAATGACATACAGGAATATGAAGTAAACCAGCCTCATCATTAGTTTAATAGAAGTAGTGCATGTATGCATATCTAATCTGCTTATTTTTCTTTTTGAATGGGATCTGACACTTCTCCTCTCATCTCACACAGTCTGGGTTGCTCTGCTTTGATGCAGAAGACCAGCAGTATTCTGCATTGGTTTGCAGAAAACCACGTTTGGAATTCTGCTAAAAAAAAACCACTTAATTTCTAGTATGCCCATTGTTGTTGTGAACAGGATCGGACTGGGCTCATAATTCCGACGTTGGGTCTAATGTCCCCACACGGTCTGATCCTAACAGCACAGATCGTATCACTACACTGTAAAAAACACCTGTGAAATCCACAGTAATTCACTGTGTTTGGGAGCAGTAACCTACTGTAAACTATTTCCCAGTAAAATACTGTGCATTAATTAAAATAGTATAGTAGTCAAAGCTTTACTGTAAAAAATCACAGTAATAAATATTGTACTGTATAAAAACACAGTAACACAAAAAGTGCTATGGGAAATCACAGTAACCAAGAAACTACTGTAAAAAAATCATTGTACCCAAAAAAGCACTGTAAAAAATTACAGTAACTACCGTAAAAGTCGGGTTACAAGCCACTCCAATGTCCGGTGGGTCCCCGCTGTAGCAAGCTAGCAGCAACGCTAGCAGGAGCGCTAGCTGGCTACAGCGGGGAGCTAACGGGGACTCTGACCGAAGGTAGTAGCGGCTTGTAACCCGACTTTTACGGTAATAATCTACTGTAGTTATGTAGTTATATAGTGTGTTTTCTTTTACAGCAAGTTCTTTGTCAATGGCTCCCAGTTAATAACTATTAATTCCACAGTGCGTTTCTTACAGTGTAGGTTAAAAGGAAGCTGTGGGGCTGACGGTATACAGCCTACTCACTGACTGTAGCGGCCCCTCTTTGCCAGTGTCCATTATGTTCCTTGGGCTCATGCTTAACGCATGATAGGTCTATGAAATCCCTTTGAAGGAAGACAGCACTGGTCTGGGTTTCATCAGCTTACAGGGAAGAATCCCTTTGGTTGAAGGTGGACTTTGTTGGGCTCAGAACCTTTTGATGCTTTAGTTGTAGGGGAAAGTGTGTCATCAGCCTTAGCACTGTCAACTGCTACTTTCACGGGAAATGCAAAATGCAAAGGTAGCTTTGCATGTACCACACTGAGACAGCAGGAAGGCATCTCTGCATGGTTTAAACACTTGGGATATCTGACAGTAGACAGCCTTGCGAGCTCCACCAAATTCCCCTAGGCGGAATCCCAGTAATAAACCAGTTGGAAAACCCTTGCATTTGATTAGTTGAGAACATGCAGCTTGGTTTTAACGGGTAAGAACAATGCAGATACTGTACACGCTGTGCATTATTGATTTCATAGAGAAGCTAAAAACATTTTTTAGATGGCTTGTCACCTGAAGCTCGCCATTACATTAAGTTTTATGAACCCGAAAGTTTTGGTGCCAGCTACTATCTCGTGTCTCCACTGTTACAACAAACAGGAAAGTTTTGAATGTATGTCATTAAAAAACAATACCTGGACAAACTTTCTATGCGCTGGAGGACAGACAATTATGGAAGAAGTGATGCTAATATTGGTTATTGATTGGTGTACATGTAATTTATTCATGACATTCATGGAAGGGCCCCATCAGCAGCATGTTGACAGAATGGAACAGAGTGTGAACAGTTCCTCTCTGTGCCATCAAACCAAATAACCTTGCATACCTAATGACATACAGGAATTAGAAATGCACTGGGGTCCAGTGAAAACAAAAAACCAAACCTGTGACAGTGACTACATGTTATGTAATGAAGTGCAAAGTTATCTTTGTGTTTGTGGTGTGGCGTGTACTGCTGCTGCAGATCTTTGGAGTCCTTGTGACCTAGACGTCTAACATCATACCTCAAACTGTAAACACTTCAGGGAAATGCCTCACTGAATGGAATTGAAATACTTCTAAAAATAATATTGAAGAGCTCAATTTAAATTGGAAAAAAGTAATAATAAAATGGAACCGTGTTTTCCCCACAAGCTGAACAATAAAGTAAAGTCTGGCTGACTCTTCTGCTGTGTTCACACCAAACATAAAAGCTACTCTGAGTTTGACCGTAGTCTGTGTACGGTAGTTATGAGAACACACCATTCAAAACAATAACAGTGTGCAAACTGTTTCCGCCCCCTGAAGACTAGCAGCTCGGGGTCATAGATGCACTCAGCTGTGTTATCACTAACGGCCCCTACTGGCCGGGGGCCGGTTCAAAGTAGTGAATGGGGACTACGCAGGAAGAACAAATACAGGCTAGAAAAGGTTCTGAGAGTCACTGCAAACACAAGATGTCCTTCATCATGCAGCCATAACTCGCCACCCACAATATTGTGCAGCTTGCTGCAACATAATGCAAGATTAGCCGTGGACAGACACAGAGTTGCACACTCACTCAGTCACGGATGCACACAGTAACACTCACAACCGAACACCTTTAGTTATTTAACATGGGGTTATGCTGATCCAGATCCTGAAGTCAGAAGTTACTCTAAAATGTATATATGCTTAACCTATCACGACCATTATTAATATGGACATATACTGGTCATAAATGAAGGCAACTGTGGTCCATGTTGACAGATTTTGAGCCTTGCCATGCAGTTTCTTTGCAATAAACTGACCTGTATAATTAAGATGAATGGAGCGGCGTCTATTCCCAACCCATCTGCTTTATGTGTAAATCAGTACATAGTTGGAACAGTTTGCCATGTGTTTCACAAAAGCTTCAGTTGGAGGTGTATTTCATGTGACATCCTGATCAGTACCAAAAGAAAACACGAAAGAGAAACAATCCACATCTAAAAACTGAGGGCTTGCAATGTAAAGTATGATGCATGCCACGTACAGTTTACTGGTTGTTCAGGTTAATGCGTTTTAGTGTCATAATGCCTGGAATCCTCATCAGAATCCACAGGATGAACTGATGGTACAGTGCTTAAAGAAACTGCTTGCTTGAGGAATGTGTCATCCTTTTTGAATAAAGACATTTTTTTTTATTAAGATGTATTTTTCTAGATGTTGGACAGTTATGATTTTAAAGGTCCAAAAAGTTATTGTACTTTTGATAAAAACGAATACTGTATATGGCTTGCACTGCAAGTCAGGACGAAGGAGGTGGTGAATGGAGACCGTGTTAATCACTTTAGCCTTATCAACAGCGCCGCAACACATTGCCAACATGGGTCCAGGCCGTGGGGAGCCTCTGCATTTGTTCCAGCGGGAAACCCTTTTAATCATATGTCCGTTTTAAGGCATCCATTTGGGGTTGACTTTGACAATATATGGCATCTCCTGAACAGAATGCCCGTGCACCGTGATATGTTGGAAGGCAAGGGCAATTCAATTCAATTATAAAATGCCCGAGACGGACTGCAGGATTATCCTCTTTAGTTTCGTCAAGTGTAATGATGTGGCTCTGTGTTTTTCTGATCGGGGCTCGGGGCTCGAGCCTTTCTCCGCCATAAAAGGAAGAAGAACAGAGAAAGCATCGTTCCTTTCAGTTCAATGCACGCTGGGCTAATAAGCTTCAGAGCTCATTACAGAGTAGAGAGAGGCTTCTCCTTTTCTTGCAAAATGCAAGTAATGAGGCATTTGAAATATTCCACAACATTAGGATAACTGAAATTGGAGAGTAGGGCCTTTAAGCCTTGCTTGTGTAACACATTTAAAAAGTGCTCCTTCTTTCCTGGGGCTGGTTCGGATTTCACTTTCAATTTCTCACCTACCGAGCTGGTTGGCCATTTGCACTGTTTTCATTTTGTGCACATGATGAGTGCATGCAGAGATGTTAAAACAGTCTCCTTGGCTTTCATTCAGATACATTATTTGATGTTTTATATGCAACCGCACTGTTTGTATTATTAATGATTTGCTCTGAGACACTTTTACATCGCATCCTGCGGTTTGTATTACCATGGGGCCTAATTTGGGGATATGTTGGCTTTCTAATCACTCCACCTGATTTTACCAAGGTGGTTTTATTAGATGAAAGAGTCAGAGCTGCACAATGATACGCTCATCTTCCGGGTAGTCAGTCAGTTCAGTCTTAAAAGTAAGCTCTGTTTGAGCTGACGCAACCCATCGCTAAGGAGATTATCCACTGTTTTTTAGGCGTGAAGCGGCTTAACCATACAGCCCTCTGGACAGGAAGCCAGTCCATTGCAGGGGCTCAACCCACATCTTATCTTTTGAAGAGAATGTAGCAAGGAGTGAAGCTTCCTTATTTAACTGAACCCTAAGTATAAGGACATGCACTGATTAGGTTCTGTTGTTTATCTACCTCTGAGAAGTCATCTGTTCCAATTTGGAACATCAGGCCAGTTGGCGAGTCTTTCGGTTGTCGCTGTGAAACAGCAATTTCCTTTACAAGCTTCATTTTGGGGGACTTCTTTAATGCTATGATAATGAATATCTTCCAAAGCATGTACCAAAACAGATTATTCTGTCATTAGATAGGCAGGAATATTAGTTTCTAGAAACAATCCTTGCAGAACATTAGACATGTCTAATGGAAGTGACATCAATCATCTCATCTCAACAACAAAGCAAATTCCGTAAAAGTCGGGTTGTACGGCGCTACTACCTTCGGTCATTGTCCTCATTTGCTCCCCGCTGTAGCCAGCTGGCGCTCAAGCTAGTTCCACGCTAACTTCCGCTAACTTCCGCCAGCTCCCCGCTAGCTCCCCGACTCTACACCCGACTTGGGCTGAGGGGACTCGGGTAGTAGCAGCAGCAGCGGCCAGTAGCAGCAGCAGCGGGAAGCTAGCAGCAGGAACAGGGAGCTAGTAGCTGCACTAGCTAGCGCTGCTCCTAGCTTGCTGCAGCGGGACACTGACCGGAGGTAGGAACGGCTTGTAACCCGACTTTTACGGTAAATACGTTTCCCAAAATGTGAAACTATGAGTTGGAAAGGAGGTGGTGTGAATGCACTGACGGCCAGTCAATAGAAAGACAAGGAAGTAATTTAGCTGAAGGTTGTTATTGCTCTGCAATAGTATGAAGTAACAGTATTTGCAGAGCTGTAACATGTCCTTACATCCCTTGGCCACGATATAGCCATGCAGTGTACAATGGTTAGTGTACATTTCGTACTGACTTCTAAGAAGTGGTTGCCCGAGTCATGACAGATGCAGCACTCCTGCAGGCAACAGCAGACATTGAGCAACGTAGGCGCACAATGTGACATCCAGAATACTTTTTTCTCTGAAAAATATACAACCATCAGCACATATAGTGCACTTATTAAAACAAACTTTAGAATTGTGAGCTAGCTCATGCAGTATATAGAATGTCAACTTCATCATCCATGCTGTCTGTGGATATACATTTCAAGGTTGTGGTTATGCAAAGTTGCTGAAAGTGTTTTAGTAGTGCTCAAGTCCCAGTAGTCACATCATCGTATTCCACAAACTGACTTAACCCTAAAAAGACCCTTTGGGTTGCAGTGATGTGCCTCAACACAAGCTGTTGTGTTGTCTCTGCCCTTTGATTCAAATAGATGGAGATAGAAGTGTGTGTGACAATCCATTGAAATATTTGTCTGGAATGCTTCCTGTTTAGACACACAAGCCTTTTCCCACATTATACTGGCTAATGAGAGTTCATCAGCAACATGGACCCCATAACTTCACTAATTACCGCTGCAATATGTCGTAGTGCTGAAACCATCGCTTAATTAATCAATCAGTTGAAAATTAATCTCCAACTATTTTGATAATGAATTACGGTAAAACTCAATTAACAGCTGAGAGACAATTAGACTGGTTAGATTCTCCCCAATTCACTCGTTCAGTTCGTTTTACAGAAAACACGAATGCTTAATTATTAAAACAAATTCAGATCCACCGGCATGTTAAATAAGGATGTGCCAATTGTCATGTTTTTAAGCTTCTATTTAGGTTTTTAAATTAAGCTTTTAATGTGTGTCCTTATATTTTATGATGTCGTCACCCTAAAGAAAAATGGAGAATGGGATTTTGAGTTATTGTGATTATAAAGATGTAAGTTATGGAGTTGTGTGCCGCAAGCTGCAGACCACAGTGGCATTGATGTCTTTTAAAATCACAAAGCCACGAAAAGGAATTTAAACTTTACATTTGTGTTTGATTAATTTTTTTTAATGTATTTCAGAAATGATTACATCCATCTATTTACAATTCATTTTGACTCAGCTTGCTAAATGTGCGTGAGAGAAGATGGACTAATGCACTCAATGTTTTGGTAAATTAATAATAATAATTTGAATGTCAACGTTATGAATGACGAATTAACGCTTCAAACTATTCCGTGCAGCACTAATGATAAGCAAAACAAGTGGTGACTCCCTCCCTATGAAGCGTTCATGAAGTCTGAATATATGACCATTATTATGATAGATTATTTATATTCCTTTAGTCTGAAAGTGTCCACCGATCAAAGGAATCCAAACAATAATGTAAATTGTCATTGTTCAATCCGATCCTCTTTAAACGATCTGGGTAACTGTCTACGAGCTAGATTAAATTAATGATTTGTTATTGATGAGTTATTCCATATATGGGCATTTTGTTTACTAATTTATGACACTGTCTGGACTAATATATTGATTATTTGAGAAAATAACTGTCAGATTAACTGTAAAATAATTGTTAGTTAAATGGACTGTACTTGTATACCAACCACTCAAAGCTCTTTACCTCTACTTGTCATCATCACTCATTCACAACCTGATGGGAGGAGCTACCATGCCACCTGTCCATCAGGAGTAGCTACCATTCATACACCACAGGAGCCGCCTGTGGGAGCAATTTGGGGTTAAGTGTCTTGGCCGAGGAGACATCGACATGGGCTAGCGGAGCCGGGGATCGAACCGCCGATCCTCTGATTGAAGGAAGATTCTGCTCTACTACTGAGCCGCAGTCGCCCTCCATCAGTTGCAGCCCCATTTGAGACAAAATAAGTGCTAGTCTAAAACCTCACTTAACGGCTAACCAGAGTGTCAAGAGAGCGTTTGAGAATGTTCGGTTGAAAAACTGGGATATCCACCAATCAGTTATATTTAAAACTGGCAAAGCCGCCTCGTGGCCATGTTTGTGCCGATCAAAGGACTCTCAAGGCGCTGTGTCCTGCCAGGAGCCGCTGTCTTTTGTGATTTTGGCTCTTTCCATCTAAGAAGCAACATCACTTCTAAAGCATGTTTATTTTGCCTTGTGTGGGTAATTCAGTAAACCTCATGTGTTCGATGTGGAAAGAGCTAAACTAAAAAAGCACATGACTGAGAGGATTCCTGTGGGGATTGTTGGCTCCACCTTCGTTGCTTCATAACTAGCTGCTCCTGTGTCTTGCATTCAAACCACACGAAATGCAATTGTGATCACTTTTTGAAGAAGATGATGTAGATTGAGGTGAGATTTTTTTTTGCCACTGTGGTGTTGTTTTTCCCAATTACACACACACAAGGACGCACACACAGACAGACACAGACACACACGCGCACGCCCAGACGCACAGACACACACTCACACACATGCACAGACACGTACTTGCACCCAAACACGCAAGCACAGGCACACACGCACGCACGCACAGACACACGTGCACACGCACAGACACACGCAAACACGCACAGACACACGCACACACATGCACAGACACGCACGCACAGACACACGCACACGCACACGCATAGACACACACGCACAGACACACGCACACACGCAGACACACACAGACACACACAGACACACGCACACAAATGCACAGACACGCACGCACACACACACACACACGCGCACACGCACGCACAGGCACACACGCAGACACACACATGCACAGACACACATGCACCCACAGGCACACGCACGCACGCGCACACACGCACAGACACACACACACAGACACAAAGACACACACGCACAGACACACGCACAGACACAGGCACACACACATGCACAGACACAGATAGACACAGGCATACACACTCACACACAGGAAAACACACGCACAGACACAGGCACACACACATGCACAGACACAGATAGACACAGGCATACACACTCACACACAGGAAAACACATGCACAGACACAGGCAAACACACACAGACCCACTCGCAGACGCACATGTGGACGCATACACACACACACAGACCCACACACATACACACACAGACCCACTCGCAGACGCACACGTGGACGCATACACACAGACACACGCAGACACAGGCAGACACACTCACACATACAGACATACAGACACACAGACACACACACACACACACACACACACACACACACAGACAGGACCTTAATGCATTCATGGCAGATGTCTGTCAGAGCGAGTGAACTGCCCGTGGTGAGGCCCCCTATCGTTTGGGGGTTTGGAGCCTTGCTCAAAGGCAACTCTCAAACTGGCAGCTCTCCAGCTGTCAGTCATCATTTTGCATCAGTTCCATACGGGGATTGAACCGACGACCCCCTCCAAGCCAAGTCCCCATGGATTGAGCAACGGCTGCCCCGTTTGAACTTGTCTGAGCACGAGCATACTGATTAAATATCAACAGTCCACATCAGACAGAAACTTCTGTTGGACTAAAATCCTCAAAGGCGAGTACGGAGGTGTCTGTGGATGCTGAGTAAAGGCAGTACCACGGTGCAGATCATCAGATCAAGCCAACCAGGGAGGAACTAGTCTTCCCCTGCTGTGAAGTCAGTGATGCTCTTACTGCAGCGGGGAGCCGCCAACAGGATGTGAGCCAGATCCAAGGCAAAGTACAGGAACGATCTTTACGTATATTTAAAATCAAATGTAATACATATCTGAACTCATTAACATCTTACCAAAGGACTGCAGGGTAACACTTTATATGACACACATGTCTATAATGTATATATTGTCATACAGTTTGCTTTGACTAGTATATTATTATAGTTAGAAGCACTTTTTTAATAAAATGCTTCATGAAAATAATCATAACACATTATATAGCATTTAAAAGTATGTGTTATTATCAGCTTCTGCTGTATTTGCAATTCTCTCACTGGTCATTGTTTACCTTATGTAAAGTGAACATGTATTTATGCAAATAATGTAATTTATAATCCATTATTAACTGATTATAATACATTACAGAAATATATACATTTTATATTACCAGCAATTATGAATTCTCACAGATTGATATATATATATATATATATATATATATATATATATATATATATATATATATATATATATGCGTTATGCTAATTGTTATTACGCATCGTGATATAATTATGCATCGATATAAGCAAGATGGATAACGCAGATAACGCGTATTGTCCGTCTTGCAAAATGAATAAATGGATTGAAACAAAGTTGATCATGCCCATCGCCCACATGCATGTGGACACAGATCAAAAGGCTGTTGGTCTCCAAACACTGAATAATATTTGCCAGATTTCCATGAAATTGCAGGTTTATTTTTACACTACTCAAACTGGAGTCTTGGTGCTGCAAACATTTACCAGATTCAAATTGTCTTGGGACTTCCTGTCAGCATCAAAAGCTTTCCTTTCTTTTCCTTTTTGTCTGAAGAAAAGTTACTGTAAAATCAGAAGATTATTCACAGAAATACACTTAAGATGCACACAGATGTGGAAGAGTCATGACTGTATATCTGCGCATGCACAAGTGGCACCGGTTTTGAAATTGAATGGAGTCATAAGCTGAAGCTTGGAGCCACATTAGCCTGTTTTGACACATCACACATTACTGCCTCAAGTCTGCCTGAGGCCATCAAGGAGAACGCTTGCTCGGGCCAGAATCTGACACTTTCTATCCATAAAGGGCTTAGCATTAAGACCCTGGCATTTACAAATTCTTATTTCTGGCTGCTCGGGATGTTGATCCATTATATGAATTACACTGACTGTAAATATGTGGTTGTACAGCCTAGAATGTAAACGTATTATTGCATGATATGTCCTATTCCCATCCCATTGATTTATCGCATGTGTGGGCCCAGAGTTGTACTTAGCATGCCAAGAGTAAAAGCTCCTATTACAGCCTGAAACAAATGCATTTTTAATATAAGGGGCTTGGATTACATGAAGGATCATTTGCATGACCTTTGTGAAGAGCAAACAGCTCATCAGTGAATCCAGACCCATCCCTTGCATGAGGCTTAAACCTGAGACGTTGAATACATCTTGGGAATACACTGAGGTTCTTTTAGAGTCTCGTTGGGTTGGATGTTTGTAAGATCCCGGTCTTCCTTCGCCTGTGACCTGTCAGTGGCATCCTCCTCATGGGGGATTATGAGCAGGTCTATCTGGTGCCCTTTTTGCTCCGAGGCTCAGACGAACAGGAAGTGAACAAAACAAGGGCATCACCTTACACTCTGATCATATCAAACACCTAACAAGGGGGGATGGCCTGTGGACCTTTTTGTCTTGTTCCAAGAAACCTCTACTTCTTTAAAGTTGGGAGGGACGTGGATTTCTCCATTTGGTTCACTGAAGTCTTGTTTGCTGTTGGGAAGGCAAGAAAGGCAATTAGTTGAGGTTTGTGCAAAAGCACTTGAATTTCTTCCGGAATCTGTGGATTAGGCATCATCATCAGTTTGGGAAACATGGCCATAATGAAGGACCTCCTTTGAGAAACACTGGTCCAAAACACATTTGTTGTTGAGTGGCTTGTACGAGTGATTTGGGAAAAACTGAAGCGTTCTCTGATTTTTTATGTAAGACATTGTGTTGTCCAGAGCTGTCGTAGGAGTCATGGGACATTAGTCTGCTGTTATCCAAGCCAAAGTTGTTCACTAATGGATTGTATATTTCATTACCACAAAGCTATTTTTAGTCTGAAAAACCTAAATAAATTACACTACATAATTATGTTGACATTGTCCAGTTTTACCCAGCCATTAAAATGGTCCAGTGGCTATGGTATACTCAATAAAATGGTCTTATTTGGCCACTATATAATGATATAGTATAGCCATGCAGATATTGTACATTGAAGGTGCACAAGGTCAGATCGGGGAATACACCTTTCCGACGGACTCAACCTCCAGCACGTACTTCAGTTTGTGGCACCAGGATTATCCGTTCAGACTGCTGATGCAAGTGTCAAGGGTGTGGTTAAGACCGAACAAAGATTGAAAACAAAGCGGTTTTGATTGAATTGCTGTTGCTGCGCCGTGCCTCCTCCTGCTTGAAGAAACTGCAGAATATATTTAAAATGCTCTGCCAGATACCTTGTTGAAGCACTGTCTGATGCATTGCATTTTAATTTGGGCCAAACTTTCCAAATCTGCTGTGTGGAAAAAATGACTACAGGCATGAAAAGGCAGCAGACAAGGATGCAGAGTGGAGGAGACTATAGGATGGAAGGGAAGACTACATTGTATCTCGATAGCGGTTACTCTGCCTCTTTCCATTTCTAAAGCGCACATTCTCATTACATCGCTCCTCATTGAATGTGTAGGCTGACTGGGTCTGTTGTGAATATAAGCCATGGTGTGTGAGATTCACTCCTCATGTGAAATCAACCTGATATAACTTTTACTTGTCACTGGTGACAAGATACGATTGGTTTCTGCATGGCATTTTGAAGTCTAACATTAGATCTCAGATTGACAAACATACCAATTGGGAATATCCACATTTATTTTCATGCATCCTCACCGCCAAACACATTTTCCCCCGTTGTCCCAGACGTATAGCACCTTTTGTGCCTGTTAATCAGATTCATGTGGCATCAAAGCTTTTAGTTTGTCAAACAACAAGACAACACCAATACTTTTGTTCTCAGACATGTTTGATCACCTGACGTGCATCTAATCTGACTTTGACTTCCCACAACATATGTATCTCCTGATGGAGGCAGTCTTTTGTGATGCACAAGCAACCATGACAGTGCAGCCCACAATCAAACACACACATTCCTCGTTACTGTACCGCTATTTATCAAACTATAACCAGCTAGCAAGAGATCTGCTTAAACTCTTCTGACACTACTTGACAAGTATTAACTTAGGGTGACCAGACGTCCTCTTTTTCCCGGACATGTCCTCTTTTCGAGACCTAAAAAAAGCGTCCGGCAGGGATTCCAAAAACGTCCGGGATTTTGCCTCGTTGGATATTTGTGTTTCTCTGGGTCTTTCACAAACGAGTCATTACGCCCTTACAAGTCTTGGAAATGGTATCTCCCTCAAGCTCTGACTGTAGAGAGAACTGTCATTGGTCGCCAGATCTCAGTGTTGCCAGATGCACGATAATGATCCTCCAAACACGACCATTTTGAGCCTTTGGTACGATACTTCGCCATTTCCAATCTGGCAACACTGAGCACCTTGCCGCCTCCACTAGGTGCATCGTTTACAGCAGCACATGACATCTGCAGCCATGCCGAAACATAAATGTAAGTCCACGGCATGCTATACACTACCCGACCCCAATGTCGCATTATCCATCCATTCCATCCATCCATTATCAGCCGCTTATCCGGGGTCGGGTCGCGGTGGCAGCAGGTTCAGCAGGCCGACCCAGGCTTCCCTCTCACCCGCAACACTTTCCAGCTCATTCTGGGGGATCCCGAGGCGCTCCAAGGCCAGCCGGGAGATATAATCCCTCCAGCGTGTCCTCGGTCTTCCCCGGGGTCTCCTACCAGTTGGACGTGCCTGGAAAACCTCTAATGGGAGGCGTCCAGGAGGCATCCTGACTAAGGGACAAAATAGGGCGCACAAGAGTGCTTAACCACAGGCGTGTAGTTGTAGTTTGCACATGTGCAGTAGTGATGAGATAAGGGATAAGATGCAGGGATCAGGTAGTGAGTGGCCCGTGTTGGTGTTGTTCCTGCGTAGCGTGAATGAGCTGATAAATGATGATGTGATATCAGATCAGCATACTTGCTCATACTTGATCTGGTATTAAAGGCTGTGGACTATGTGAGAGTAAAACAGTGCTGTGCAGGGGGGTCGCCCTACTGTGAGTAACTTTGTGACTACAAAACTGTGTGCTGATGCTGAAGAATATAGTCTTCAAGTAAATATGTTAGCTTGTGAGGAGAATGCACAACAGAGTTGGTCTGGTCCACTGTCACTGACCGCAGGCCGCTTTGGAAAAGGTGTTACGCTCTGTGGGACTCTGAGAGAAGTCTCTTATCACTGTTTTTGAATTAGGATATTTATCTAGAAACTCTACAACTCTACATGAGCAGTAAAGGGTTAGTAACATCAAAATAGATGGGAATACAGAGAAAACGACTAGTCTGTCCAATGGTGCAATGGATCATGAAACTCAAGTTTCGGATCGAATTACGGGTCAGAGTCACCAATCGGATCTTAGATCAGATCAGCACAAAAGAGAAAAGGTATGAATACAGCTTTAAGAGATGACGTTTTTTAACCGTCGATACTAATTGTTGATCAATGATGATCCATATTGGCAGAAACAGATCTCTTTGTTGTTTGATTATAACAGCTGGACAATTTTTTTTCCCTTCCAAAAATTATTTCAATCTAAATATTATACTTTTCCTTTGGTATAGTGAGCTATAGACTTAATTATTATTTGTCTTCATAAAAACACGCAATTAAAATGATATAGAAATAAAATATTGTATTATGGATTTAAAAATATCTGAACCCATCATAAACATAAACACGAGCATGCTACTAACAGGTCTTCTTCAGTTAGATAATCTTCACAAATCTACTTTATGATTGTTGATGCTTAAATTCAATCGGCAAAAGTAAAAAGCTAACGAGCTCAACGAACCAACTACACTACGGTCACATGACTTCATGTCAACGCCACTGAGCTAAAGGAGGACTTTTTAAGACATGAAAACTTCTAAATCCACCAAACGGGTATTTACTGACTTATTTTAAATCAAAACAAAATGTTAAAATCTCTTAATTTTGCGTTAAACAGAGAGCTTATTTCAGACATCTAACCAAAAACACACTACAACCGGAAGTGCTGACTCATTCGTCATTCCTGCAGCACTAAACTATGTAACTGGAATGTGAAATCGATGGCCTTTTTATGGTCAGTTTAAAATCAGCTGGTTGTTGAAGAGAAAACATAGATCTCCACAATATATACTCGCAGCTTTAAAACGCATTAGCCATGAAACACTGGAAAACGGTGCGATAGCCCAGCCCTGCTACTAACCAGTCAGTTCATCAATAAAATGAACACATGGCTGAAAGTCTGGAGTTGTAAATACAAGGAATTAAAGAGCCAGCTATCTCCGCCAGCATGAGGTGCTTTACTCACGCGGATCACAAGGTAATATATTTACGCAGTGCATCGCGCTCCTCCATTTGGTTTCACTTCAGTGCCGCTGTCGTTCCTTTGGACCGGATCTTGAAGCACAAGATGCGACGGGTCCCATATGAAAAGCTGCCTTTGAACCGAGAACGCTTGGAAGTTTTGAAGGCAGGTGTCACCGTTTGTGCCTTCTCCCAGCCAGTGGGAGAACTAACCTAGTTTACTTTCACCTCCACAAAACAACCCCCCACCACCCGCTATGTGCTTTATCACACTTTTCCAAACGGGAGCATTTGGATTCCTTTCTTGTTTCCTTCTCTTGGAGGTGGCTGTGCCTCTGAATTAACTATAACCACTGACAAGAACACTGAATGTTACCGAGATATCTGTCACGGACGTCTGTTGTTTCCTGAGATGAGGCGGCACATTGGAGAACTCGCTTGACAGTGATTCCTTTGATGTTTGAGTTGCATAGTAATTAGTTATGAAAGAAGAGTTAGAATCTATTATAGATCTGGTGAATGTGGGCACAGGAGCAGAGGCTTTGATGATGGGAGGTGGCAAAGGTTCAGGCTCATCCTACAATCTTAAGAAAAGCTGCTTTTATTCCTTCAGCGTCACATGTATATTCATATCTGAAATCGCGTTTTATTTGAGATGTATTTTGACCACGATGATGCACGCTGCTCTGCTGAATACTGTTATTAATGTTGTTGTAAAATCACTTCTTTAATTTGAACGATGTGTGTAGGGAAATGTATTGCTTTGTGACTACACCACCGGGGTGACAGTGGGAACAGTGGGAACAATGGGAGCGTGATGAAAGAAGAGCAGTTAGCCAACTGAATATTGTAAGCTTCCAGAAAATCAACCAGGCCACTTTCCCACCGACAATTAAGAGATAAACTGATATGAAATAGCACCCATCATCCCAGAGCTATGTATTATGTGTATAATAGCACATGCTGTAAAATTAATACAGGGCTGCCATGGTGGTCTGGGTGGATACTCTATTCTGATTGGCTGCAGAGTGTCCATTATTTCCTCAGCAAGTAGTTTTCAGTGAAATTGTTCAGCGTTCTAAATGTATGCACTGGCTACATTAAATGATAATAATAATTTGAATATCGTATTCATAAAAATGAGGGCAGTATTTGCAATCTTATCGTCTTTGAATCCTGCTCGCGTAACGTTTTTTTATTTCTGGCTCGTAGCCGAACCAAAGGCTTCTGAGCTGAACTAGAAATATCTGGTTACTGGGTTGGTCTTGTCCTAATAACTGGAGCAGTGAACGACGTTTCCATTGCATGAGAACTTGTTGGGATAATAATGGTTCCAGGTATTAGAAAACCCTCAGGGTCACCAGGGAAACAGAGTCACGGCTGGTGAAAACCTTGAAATATGAAAATATAAATGATATAACATTTATTCTTTCATGCTTTTTCATGCTTTTTTCATGTTCTAGACTAGAGTGTACTTTTATTTCCTGTTTTTTAAGGGCAGGACCTGGTTTGAAGCGTTGATGTAACCTGAGGTTGAGTAACAGAGGATCGGGGGTTCGATCCCCGGCTCTGCTCGTCCATGTCCATGGGCGAGACACTTAACCCCAAATTTCTCCCGCAGCTGTGCCGACGGTGTGTGAATGTTAGATACTCCTGATAGGCAGGAGGAACCTTAGCCCCTCCCATCAGTGTATGAATGGGTGAATGATTACATGTAGTGTGAACGAGCTTTGAGTGGTTGGAAGAATTTGAGAATACATTGCAATACATGTATAATGCAACTGCTTTATCCCTAGGAATGAAGTACATTTACCCGCAAAATGACAGCTGGCATAAGAAAAAAGATACAAATATAAATATGATTTCAAAGACATACAATCGCATCAGTCAAGCTGGTGTTAAATAAACGCCCAGAGAAAGCGTCCTTTTCCTCTTTGGGAAGCCTCTTGATTCCATTTGTCTAATTAATTACTGGCAGCGACACCTTGGCGGTGCCAGTACATGAAGAGTGACGTGTCCCGGGGCCTCCGGGCCGCAGGTCACATCCACCAGGGGAGCTGTGTTTTTAATCACCTGGCCAGTGGCTTTGTGAAGCCGGAGGACCCTTCCCCCGCTCCGCACACAGACGCTGGTTCTCTCGTCTCCGCCGGAGGTCAGTGTGTCTGAGGAGGCGCCGCCTGCTGCGCCCATGCACAGCCTCTTAAAGGCGCCACGTGTAGCATTTTACCCTCGATGAATCATTACCACATTAGCTCTGTGGCGTTGGTCTAATTGCTGTAAACAGAAGACGGTTGCTGAAGCCTCTTCATTACATTTTGCCAGCAGGTTTGGCAGGAAATCTAATGGAGCTCTTCACAGCTACAGCCCCCGTTCATGGAACACATGAGGGGATGGTTTGACTTTGTACGTGCACAACACTACTCCTGTTATCGCGTTCAAAGCAGTTTGTAATTGGCATTCGTGGATCTTTTGGCTGTTATGGTCCTAAAAGATTGAGTTGATTTGTACCTGAATGCTGCCTCTCCAAAGTGATATACATATATATATATATATATAGTACATGAAGTCTGTGTGTATCTCGCCAGCTCTTTGCTCTTTTTGTCCGGGCCCAGACGGCTCTGATATCCACGATCTCAGTGGTGCAAACCATGTCTGATATACAACAGCATATGGGCATAATACTTATATGTGATACAACATTGCTGTTGGAATCCCCCGCTCAGTTCTACACAACAGCTGTTAGCCACTAACTTTACATTAGCAGCTTCAAGTCAACATACAGCCGCAGAATTCAGGTTCCAGTTGGTTGCATTGGATGCATTGTAGGAGCTTTAAAAACCCTTTTGTGGTTTGGTATATTTTTATATTTGGCACACAAACTGGTCTTCAGACCATGCTTTGTTCAGAGAACAATGATGTTCTTGTTCAACAACAACTATTAAGGACCGGGCCACAATTTGTTGAAAGAACAATATGAAGATAAATTGGCTTATGATAAGTGAGGATGGCAGATTAAGACATCTCTTTAGTCTAGGTGCTGCAGTTATCAGGAACAAGTTGAAAAGCCATTTTCAACATACTGATTTGACTTTGTTGATCGTGGATGACACAAAAAAAGAAAATGACAAAGTTAAAATAGACTTGGACAAGAAACATATTCCCTTTTTGGATGGTTCTCTCAGCATTTTATTTTTGTATCTGCAAAACACTTAATTTCCTATTTTTCTTTTGCATAATGATCAAGAGCGCTGGCCATGATTGTCTTTACTCTGCATATCCGTATTGAGTCATCCTTTATACTGGTCCAGACTCATCTGATTGTATTATAAATGCTGGACAGATGCTACGCCGTACGCCATGAGAAACATTTTCAGGTTAACGATACAGGTAAACACCTCTGTGCCCATTAACTGGGATGCAGCGTATTTTGTTTCCACACCTGCACTTTGCCAAAGTGAGGAACTTTTGCCAACTTTCACCATTTTTGCCTTAAAAGTAGCAGTGCCCTTTTGTGTCTTCTTCCTGGAAACGTCCTTTAGATTGTTCATGTAGAAAAAGGTGAGAAAACAAAGCCGAACCTGGAACGTTTAGAGCCCGCTGCCTTCCTGGGGCCAGCAATGATCATGTTTATCCTCAAGTCAAGCAAAGATAACCACATTTCTTTTTTAATTAAAATATTCACCTTAATAAAATAAATACGAAAAATGCATTTTTTCGTGCTCTTCTAAAATATAGCATTATAACATTATTAAAAACTCTCCCAAAAATGTTCTGAGTCTTTTTGTGTCCGGTGGGCGACCCTTTATGTGCTCACTAGGGAAGTTATGTCGGGGCCGACAAGTTAGGCAAAGCCTGTCAGTGTTTACTTCAATGAGAGGATGTAGCGAAACATATTCAAATTTGAAAATGTATAAAAGGAAATGAGGGGGAGCCAGTTTGAATGGGCCTGATGGAGCTGATAAAATGAATAATGGCATAATATCCAGGCGCTATGCAGCCATAGCTATAGGCTTATGTTCACATTGTAAAGCCAGACCTCATTGTATCATATTGTAAGGACTAATTACCAGACAGAGCCAGTGTTATACTTGATTATTTTCTCCAATTTATAATTCAATATCAATGTTATATTCACTTCTCTGAAGATTTTATAGAACATACTGTATTCAATAAAATGTTGGTCTACTTATTCTAAGACTGACAGATGGAGCAAACTGGTTCAATAAATAAATAATAAATAAAACACCAGTGGCTGGCCACATGACTTAAGGACTGCACTGATCTATACTAACTCTTTTAGGACTGGACTAAAAAAACTTTTTATTCAGAAAGGCATTTTTTACCTTGTGTTGATTCTGTTTTTTTTTTTAAATTAGGGGTTGCTTTAACTGTGTTTTAACTATGTTTTTATTTGTTTTACTGTATATTGGTTCTGTGGCACTCTGAGTTTCTTTTGAAAGAAAAGTGTGTTTAATTATTATTATTATGAATAATTATTGAATGTAGTCTCCATCACAGAGTACGTCTCTCTCAGTGTACATGATGTGTTCAGTAGGAGAGGAGAGCACACACGTGTGTTATGTGTATTGAGCGGCCATACACCGGACACTTTTATTTTTATGTGAGTGGGCCAGCACAAATTAATTCTTGCCTCCTGAAAAATATGAGAAGAATTAAATGTATTCCTTCAACTATATTCAGAACAAAATAAATCTAAGGAGCAGCCTCATGGATTTGGGATGTTGCCTCGGCCACACAGATGTTAGGACAATATTTCCTTTTATTATTTTTCCGTATTCTTTATTTTGACTTTACCCACATTTGAAAATAAACCAGGCTCCAAATCAAAGGTTTTGCTCAAACCCCAAACCAGTGTACAGTTCGGTGTTCTCACACTGTGTACAGTATATGTGTGTGTGTGTTATGAGTATAGAGACATTCATTGTGTTTATTGGACAGATTCATTTGTGGGGATGAAGGGTGAATATAGCCAGCCAGCATTAAAGGCATTACACTAATATTAATGGCTGGACTGTTGCTTGTAATTGTCCTTCTCATAAATCGCCATCAGTCCTGGTTGTGTAATCCAGTTTTGTGAATGGTTGCATCTTTAATATGTAAATGTCGGAAGAGAAATGGAGCATCAGTTACAAGTAATTACCCAAAGGAGGGACTGCACAGCTCATTTCTTTCTTCTAAAAGTGAAACATAGCTATGACGCTGCTGTGGCTAATACTAAACGTGGTGTGTAAGAATAGTGTGTGGAACCGGCCTTCACGTGTTTAACTCTAAATCATACATGGGCTATTGAGTTATGTGACATTGGTTTTTAAATATGTGAACAGTACATTATTAGCTGGCGTTTGTTTGGTGAACCAACTGAGCAATGCATGCCAATACAAGTCAAAGTCAATGGGACACATAGTAGCGACGTGAAGTCATGTGATCGTGGTTGTAGTTTGCTTATAGCCTAACGTGAGCTTTTTGGTGAATTATTTTTTTATGCAATAATCCCAAAACCGATGTAACAACCTCATTGGCTTTTTGTGGAGGGAACCGGTGTGATGCTAACTCCCTGTTGGACTACATACATATGTCATGCCTGCAGCTCTCTATGTGCTAAACACAGTTATTTATATTAATCCATACATATTATTGCTGTGCCCATGTCTGAGCCACAAGGATCAATCATGTTCAAGCGTCACTCTCCTAAACTACACAAGAGGATTCATGCATTTCCCTCAGCCTGTCTGGTCCGTTGCACTAATGATCTGAGAGTTCAAGTTGAATTACAAGTGAAGAAGGATAACTCCAATCTCACAGGGTACACTTAACCAAGAACCCGGACCCCAACACACTGAGGCTCACTCGCATCACGCCGGTCAGTCAGAGAGATGGAATTCGGTCTCGCTCCGAATCCGTCTGACGCCCGTCTAATGAGCAGCGTGGCAGAGATACGCGACGGAGAAAATCAATCACGTACGACACCGCGGCGAGCCAGAGAATTGTCAGATTTGTCAGCTAATTTCATGCTAATTGAGTCCCCCAACCCCGGAGGTTATTTTTAACCTCATCGCCGCTCCGATCACGTGGAGCGGCGAGGCTCTTTGCTCACGTGCCGTTAATTAAGCTAAAGGCATCAATCATGATTTTCTTTCTCCCCTCAGTCCCCGCCAGGATCACCAACATATCGAAGGACGTCACGGTGAACGAGGGCAGCAACGTCAATCTCATGTGCCTGGCGGTCGGGCGACCTGAGGCCAACATCCTATGGAAGCATCGTTCCCCAAGAGGTAAACCACGAGGTTATTTCTCTATATTGGATTTTTCTTGCTCTTGACGCAGTGTTTTATGCAAATGTGCAGAATGGAGAAGGTGTTGATTATGCAGGTAGAAGAGGAATGGTTACAGGATTACTGAGCACAGGAAACACTGTCTTTGGTTACTATTGGGTGCTAGAAATATGAGTGCAGCTGTAATTGGAAGATACAGAACCAATGCTAGGATGAGTCTTTAGCGATCCTAATATGTTATTTTTTTCTGCATCATTATGCCATCTATCTATACAGTCCATACCTCGACGTGGTTACCCCTGTAAGGCACATTTTCTTTTCATAAATCATTTCTTTTCACACTGTCAGAGGTAATTCAGACATTTCATGAAAACAAATAGCAAATCTGCAACAGCATTACCTGGGTGTTAAGGTGACTGAGCCGGCCTCCTACGCAGGCGGCCTGATGTCGGTGTTCCCACACATTACACACATCAAACACTTGCCGCACATGAATACTCGCCTACGTGCAGAGCAGCCGTTTACCTACAGCGGGATATGAATCTGTAGCTTTCGTGTTAACATAGCCACGAGAGGATTTATGATGAATAATTCCCGGCTTTAATCTATTGTGCGAGGCCTTGTTTTCTTTTCAACTTGGTGGATTGCAGGGGTTGAAACTGCTCAACCTGTGGCCTGACAGGACCCGGTTTCAATCGACCATGATTTGGCTGGAGGCCACAGCTGCTCGGGTCTGCTCTGTGGCGCTGGCAACCTCGCAGCCTGAAGGAGAGCCAAGCTGCTCAGTGTGTGAGCGCACGCATGTGTGTGTTCTGTGTTCTAATTGTGTCGGCGCGGCGCTTCCTACCGAGCATTCGGCGGTGTGAGTCATGCGCCGCTTCTCTATAGGATCAGATGCTCAGCCTCCGACATGACATGAATGCTCACAGCCCAGATGTTCCTCTCCTCCACCCTGTAATCTAGATCGGCCTCGCACAGCCCAGCGGCACTCCACCTCCTCAGCCGTCCACAGCCTTTATTGGTTCCCCAATATTTACTCTGAATATCATGATTGCTCCCCAACATCCCGTTTGTTTGAAGTGGGGATTGTAATCACATTGAAGAGGAAAGGGACAACGTTAATGACTCACCAGCCAGATGGTCCCATTTACACTGACTTCATACTTCGTAGCATCCCTCCGAGGTCTCAGTTCAAGTTGTGTTTTCCATATACATAGAATTTGACACCAGTTTAGCACTTAAAAGCTTATATTACCCCGTAAAATATTGTCATATTTCTCTCCAATGCAAGCTGCTGCGAGCAATCAAGGTGCTCCAATAAAGGCTGCAAGCTACTTAACGTAATGCCATTTTAATGCTGGAACCCTACAAGCTCAGATTTGGTTCACAAAGTAAGGAAGAGGAAGTGGAACAATAGACACGGCTAGTGTTTTATTGTATTTTTACAAGATGAGAATCATCGGAGATGTGTCAATAGGTTGTCATGCGGTTTGAAATTGCCCCAGTAGCAGAAAGAAAAGAAGTCCTCCTCACTACCCTGAGCTCATGAAGCAACAGAATCACCAATCATCAAGTAATACGCATCATCCCAGGAACCCGGTATGATGCCTTTATGTTTGTGTATAAGTGTTATTGTCAGCAGGGAAGATAATGGGTTATCTTGTGACATTTGTCGGAGTTGCACAAATGAAAAGAGCAACTTTGCGGAGATGTTTGGGCAGCTGAAGAAATTCTCTTTTCTTGCAGAGTGGCATTTTCCTGACTGGCTCCTCACCGTTTGCTTTTCATGTTTGCCACTAGCGATAATGGACTGTTGCCTCAGAGGATAGTGTTTGTGTCTGTCAGTAGTACAGCACAAAGGAGAGCCGTCTTCTCCCCGAGTTAAACGGCCTTTATAGGAAGTCTCAAATCTGCAATATAACTGCCTTCACGGAACATGTTCACACCGGCACGGTGTCGGGAGCACGAGCAAATGCACTGTGGCAGCTGATGATGCAGACACACCTCACCTTTCGCCGTGAGAATGACAAGCGACGAGAGAGAATTGGCAAACATGGAAGAAATATGGAAATCCTGAAACAATTGCACAGCCTAATTTGAGCCTGGAGTTTGCTAACACAACCTAAACGTAGTTATTGTCAGATTCCCTGTCACCGTTTAATAGGATTCTTGTGTGCAGACACTGTTTAATGAAGGCCTCTGAAGCCTCTACAGTACAAATGCTAATAAATCCCCCAATACAGATAGGAGCTCTGCGGTCCTTTACTTAATGTCAGTTTAAGTCTCACCTTTATGTTGTGCACTGAGAGACTCAGTGGGTATATATATATATACATTATTCAGCAGTGTCCACTGAATCTCTGGCCGCTGGCCACCAGAAGGATTAGAAGATGTATGGTTGGGGGAAAACAGTTTATTCTGGGGACAATGCGATATGGATCCCTTCGACCCATTAAGACTCATTAAAGTGGATAGCTTGTGAATGTACACTCTCAGATGTCACGCTGTGCCTCTCCCTCTCAACCGACTTTGACACATGGCTGTAATGTGCGCCGTCTTTTAGAGCTGCTGTGACTGAGTGCTATTGCTATGTGCAATGTTCCAGTGCAAAGTGGCCTAGAAACAGAAAGAACCAACACCGATGTGATAACCATGATCTCCGCGTTAATGGGATGCATGTTCTTCTTTCAATCATGCATCTCAGACATCATGTCTGTGCGTAGCACAATAGCGTAATAATCAAAATAATGATAGCATAATGTTGCCAGAATGATGTTGAAATAACATGATCGCGCCATCATCAGGTCAACATTTCTATTGTATCTTCACGACGACCAACATCCTGCAAAACTATTGAGATTCCCATAAGCCTGAGCTAAACTAAGATGGTTAACATGGTAAACCTGATAGGCATAAACATGTTAGCATGTTAGCCTTCAACACACTATGCAAGGATGGGATGCTGTGATAATCACATCAAGACATATTTCATTTGTTAAACCTCATCCTACCTACTCTCTTAACATACAAGGACTGAAGAAGACACTACTGTAAGACGACCATATAACTAAATGTAAAAAACAATATCTCAAACCATTATTAGATTTATAATTAATGTAATCTGTGAGGGAAAAAGCAAGCGATTACTATTATTTTTAGGAAAGTTACAGTTAATCTACATATGATGTCAAATTAAAATATACAGAGCACATGGGGCAACCTGTATCTGCTGTTTCCTTCAGAATGACCGACGTTGTTTGATAGTGTGCTGTAACTTTTAATTAGGACCAATGGTAAATGTTTCATCTATCTGTTCTTATCCATCTATTTACACTTTAAAGTGGGTGCTTTTGGCAAGTGGGTGCTTTTGGCTGGTACCCCAATACATCGGCATTTGGAATGATCATCTAAAAAGCACTAATTACAACAATGATATGAAGTCATCAAGACCAAATTGAAGCCATGAAAATGGAATGACAAAATAAAGAAGAAAAAATATGACTATAACGTTGGGGTCTGCAGGGACCTGTGTTGGCAGGATGAGGGTTTGAATATGTTTTTTTCCTACAGAACTGGCTTCACTTCTATTTTTTCACAAATAAAATTGTCTTTGCAGTTTGGAGTCTTGACAAGTAAATTGTGAGATCTGAAGGCTAATCGTTTGAAAAATTGTCAGTGTCGCGTGATTGACAGAACCACAGCAGCGCAGACAGATGTTGTCAGCGACTTGTCATTACTTTCCTGATGAGTGTCATTCACAGTGTTTTACAGCGGACATGAACGGCATGCTATTCGCCAGCGATGCCTGCTGGTGATGCAGTTATCACTTGGACAAGAAAATGCATACGTGCAGGTGCTTCTCACTGGAAAATACAGAAGAAATGATCCTTAGAAAAACAACATTTCATGATTTCACAACGTGCCGCCCACACCGGAGAATGAAATAGCCTCACATGTATTGTGTCATTTTAGATGGGGAATAGAAGACGCTCGCCCGTTTGATTGCAAGTTCCAATATTCATCAAAATTGGTGGAGTAGTGATTTCTAGTCTGTTTCAAAGAGACAGCTTCAATATCCCAACATCAATCCACAAATACAAGCCACTAATCTAGGATTTGAGCTGGCAGTAACTTCTTTTATAGAAGAAAATCGGCTCATCTCTCTGCATGGTTTACCTACAAAAGTATTCACCACAACGACAGGCCCCGTTACATAGAAATAAAGAGCTGGATGAAATAACAGGCACATTGAAATAATGAAAGTCTCTGGCGGACTTACTCCCCATTGCTGACACACGTACATGCACAAAACATGTGAAGAACAAGTGCTTCCTGATTCACACTTTCTGGGAATAACGATAAGGATTTCAAATGTTGAAGAGAGGGATGGTCTTCGGGAGGGAAAGGTGGTTGAGGAAGGGATAAGAGTTGTGGGATGAAGGGATGGGGTCATGGATTGAAGAGATGTAGGGTAAGGGGATGAAACGGCGTCGACTTCAGAGTTGTCTGAGGATGGATGCCGAGAGCCGCGGGGAGAATGGATGGCTGAACACGAGCAGTGCAACAGATCATAAAACTAAATATCGGATTGTATCGCGGATCAGAGTCACGGATCGGATCACAGATCAGATCAGCACAAAAAGAAAAAAGGGAGCAAAAATAACTTTTAGAGATGCCTGATCAACTAATTGTCGATCATTGATGATCCATATCGGCAGATACGGATCCCTTTGTTGTTTGATTACCGTGGCTGGTCTACAGGCTCCATCCGTCCCAAAGATCATTTCAACCGTGTTGAAATGCTTTATTATAGTTATCTATAGTGTTTTTTTCTTCATAAACACACAATTTAAATGTTTAGGAAATCAAATATTGTATTTTTATTGATTAAAACAGTTCTGCTTTGTGCGGAGGAAATTAGATATGTTTGGGCGTGATCCTTGGTTATAGACCTGATTTATTAAACTTATTTAATTGCCTGTTTTATACTGACATTGGCTGCCTGCTGATTATACACTCACTACTCTTATCCGACCCCCAGTCAGTAGGGGCCAGTAGGGGCCACTAGTAACACAGCTGGGTGCATCTCCGAACGCCAACCATGACTCGATGTCCAGAGGGTTTTGGAAGAAGTACTGGAACCACCAGTACACACTCTGCTCTGCAGCTCAATGGTATTGTTTTCGACTGTATGTTAGGCTAACCGCTAACAGCTAATATATGAAAGAACCACCAGTACACACTCTGCTCTGCAGCTCAATGGCATTGTTTTGGACTGTATGTTAGGCTAACCGCTAACAGCTAATATATGAAAGAACCACCAGTACACACTCTGCTCTGCAGCTCAATGGTATTGTTTTGGACTGTATGTTAGGCTAACCGCTAACAGCTAATATATGAAAGAACCACCAGTACACACTCTGCTCTGCAGCTCAATGGTATTGTTTTCGACTGTATGTTAGGCTAACCGCTAACAGCTAATATATGAAAGAACCACCAGTACACACTCTGCTCTGCAGCTCAATGGTATTGTTTTGGACTGTATGTTAGGCTAACCGCTAACAGCTAATATATGAAAGAACCACCAGTACACACTCTGCTCTGCAGCTCAATGGTATTGTTTTGGACTGTATGTTAGGCTAACCGCTAACAGCTAATATATGAAAGAACCACCAGTACACACTCTGCTCTGCAGCTCAATGGTATTGTTTTGGACTGTATGTTAGGCTAACCGCTAACAGCTAATATATGAAAGAACGACCAGTACACACTCTGCTCTGCAGCTCAATGGTATTGTTTTGGACTGTATGTTAGGCTAACCGCTAACAGCTAATATATGAAAGAACCACCAGTACACACTCTGCTCTGCAGCTCAATGGTATTGTTTTGGACTGTATGTTAGGCTAACCGCTAACAGCTAATATACCAAAGAGCCACCAGTACACACTCTGCTCTACAGCTCAATGGTATTGTTTTGGACTGTATGTTAGGCTAACCGCTAACAGCTAATATACGAAATAACTACCAGTACACACTCCGCTGCATACCCCTAGGCCGTTCACTCTTAATGTTTTGAATGGCATGTTGGCGAGCAGACAGCTTGATGGGTTTCATTTATTTTGCCATGGTTGTATGAAGTGTATTGTATAACAACGTTTAGCCGTTTGCCTGCTTACATCCCCATTTATTTTTCAGTTTGAATGAAGTGTGGTTTACAATGCCTGACAGCCCGTCCGTGTCTAGATGGAGGACGGGTTAATCGTAGGTTGTATTCATTTAATGACACACATTCATCCGTGGTTGGTACAGACACACCTGGCAGAGATCTGTCCTCTACTGAGTGCATTTTTTTTTCTCGTAATCAAACATATTTTACAGTAATACCATCATTTAAACTTCTTCTCAGTTCCCCTGCTAGTTACAGCTGATTAGCTTGTGAGGCTAACCGATGACACGCAGGATGATATGCCTTTGCGTTTCCATGACCGGAGTCAGCTCATGAAAGTAGACCCAATTCCCCCAAAGATGTTGTGTCTCTGTACCTGTATCCACACATGCTGAGCAGATGCAGGTGGTCTGCAGCAAATATCCAAATGAAGAATAACATGATATGGTCTGCAGGGATTTCCAGTGAGTTTCTTTCTGACATCTGAGCTCTTCTTTGCAACCATTCCAATGCCTCTCTAGCTCGGCAACTCCCAACCTTCATGTGCATCAACTTTAACCTCTTCTGCAGACCTCCTCATGCTATTACGCCTTACTCATTCTAGCAGTCAGAAATGAACATACTTGTGGAGCGCCTTATGGCAGCATGGTCTCCTAGGGATTAGGTTAACATACAACAAAGCTGCATTGTCAAGTGTAGACTGAGGGTAATGTATTTTCTCTCGGATTGCGTGGGTTTTTCACATATTATATATTTTGGAGGAGGTTGGGGTGGATAATTGTGTTAAACAACCACAGTGCAGCCAGGGGACTGCTGTTAGTGTAAGAAGCCAGAAGTCAGCATTGACTTATTTTAATTAACGTCTGTAACTTGAATAACTTCTGTTGAGCCAAACCGTGATGATGTACTAAACATAAGCAAGTGTCGATGTCTTTTTGTAAAACTACGACCATTATCAGGGAGAACATTTTTTCCTCCAAACGTTGCAGAGAAGTTGTACTCAAGGGTAATTTAGTAGGAGACAGGTTGGCCCACAGACGTCCACAGAGAAGAACTTTCAAGGACATTCAAGCAGTGGAGGATTCCTCCGCTCGGTCCACTCTGTCCGCAATGATAACACTGCAACGGCTCAGTTTACGTGCTGACATCAACAGTGGAGGCTGGGTGGAAAACAAGCCACATTTCAACTGTTTTTGCTCAATTGGATGCAGCAATCCACAGATTCATCCAAGCACATTGACAGTCCCGAGACAGGGAGCCTGAGGCCCGTCAATCGAAGGCAGAGAACAGTCCAGCAGCAGCATGAGAACCGACACGCAGGGAAAAGGTTACCGTTCAAGGATAAACCTTCTTGGCTCCTTTCTATTTGTTGTCACGTGTCTTGTTCTCAAAATGCTCGAACTGAACATATTAGCAAAATGTTCTTATTCTTGATGCAGACAATGTTTCGGAAATTGTTTTTCTTTCTTCCTCCAGAGATGGCTGTTTTTTTTTTACGATTGTTTTATTGTATATATTAGTTTAAGATCTTAAGCTTAAACTAAGCCTCATTCATGTTATGTAATTACATAATGCATCCTTAATCTGAGCAAAGGCTGGCTGCCATATTCAAATTAAGTCAGACCCTCAACTCCTCACCCATCGTCTTCTATCCAAATGTGAAGTGTGATTATGTTTTTTGGTTGCCCTCATTGTACATACACAGAACAAGAATTACAGCAAGGGAAACAAAGATGAACAAAGGGAAACACTATTATATACAGATCACTAGGTAAAATGTAAAATGATATATACTGTATATATATATATATATATATGACACTTATATGTGCATGTTAGAATGAATTGTGAATATTCAAATGATAAAGTAGTTTATATATATACATAGTGTAGTACCACTGATGTTTACTGTTCATCAGAGTGAAACTATTCTGGTGTCTAGTACTCTGGCATACAGTGTTCTGGAAGTGACAGGCTGTGACGGGTCTGGAGTGATCAGTGAATCTGGAGGTCTATACATTCTGAATGCAGGGTAAGCTGGCATCAATGGTGGTCTCTGCAGCCCTGACTGTCTATTGTAGTGTGTTCCTGTCATGTTTGATTGCCGATCCAAACCACACCGTGATGTTGTGCACAGAGCAGAGTGGATGATTAGCAGCTCCTTTGGCAGAACTGACACAAGAAGTACATCCTCTGCTCGGCCTTTTTGACGATTGTGTCAATGTTGGATGTCCACTTTAGGTCCTGGGAGATGATGGATCTCAGAAGTGTGAGGGCTTCTACAGACGGAGTGTTGTTCAGGATGGTGATGGGGGGCAGTATATGGACGGCTCCTCCATTGACATCCTTGGTGGAAGTCTTGTTTTTCATCTTTTCAGCTTAGCACCTCTTTGCAACACTGATCTCTTGTCTGTCTCCACTTTCGAAGGCCTCCGCCATGTCCTGACGAAGCTGCCTGAGCTTTGCTGTAAATAAGGACGTTTTGTTTTTGGACGTGCAAAAAGTTTAAGTCAGCTCACAAAAATTGCAGCTGCACAGATCTGTAGCGTCAGCCTCAAAAACCCTCCACAGTGCAGTCACAGCAGGCCTGTAACCACAGCTTTGCCTCATTGGTCCATGTTCCCAGTCTTGACCACAGACTCAGAAGATTTTAGTTTCAGCAGATAGTGATCAGACAGTCTCAAAGCTGCATGGGGGACAGAGCGACAGGCGTCCAACCTTTTTAGCACGGCAAGGCAAAGCAGCGCCGCTGTGCCTGTTTTCGGACAATTTTTATTTTATTTTGTTTGAACGTTTCCTTAATTATCTCCAGAACCACATCGTTGTTTAACTTCATTTAAAGTTCTACAGTTCCACAACCCTTGTGAGAAGATACATATGGTGTAAAACATAATTAAAGTAACTGTTAAGTTTAAGTATTTACCTAAACTCCGCCGACTATACTGCTGCTCCGTCAGCTTGCCGCGGCGGCCGTAAGGTTTCACTAAATCCATGATAAATACCCTTTACAAAGTCAAATTTTCCGAACATCTCAGTAATCAGGCTTGTGGGAGTCTAACAAAGTAATCAAAATCCTTACGAACTCAATATTAGTACCTGTAAAATCACAAATCGGCTGGAGGTTTCTTTTTCTTCTTCTCTGTCTCACAAATCCGCTTCCTGTGACTTACGTGTACCCCCCACATTTCTAGAAACACCTCACACAGCAAGGGGGAAGGCTTATGCAAATTTTAATACCCAGCAGCCTCTGGTGAGACAATGTATTTTTTAACCGAACGACACGTTTCTTTTTACTAAAACACCTTCCCAATATATCAAAGCTTCGTTTTAAAGTGTTTCTTGTTGCATATTCTGATTATTTAGGTCCTAAGCTTTCCAAAAAGGTGTCCTATTAGTATTTTGGATGTTGGTAAGGGCCTGAACCATGGAGTTTGTAAATGTTCGGCTACTTTTTGGCGGGGAAATCTAGCATAGATCATGCTGGACGTTAATAGTTATGATCAAAATATGTTAAAAAAGTGTTTTTTTTTGAAAATATACATTTTATTCACAAATAAATTCTTAAAAAAATTATATAAAATAATACAAGTAATATAACTCATTTGGGGTTCATACGACTACTTGAATAAAATAAAGACGTAAAAAAAGAACCATATACGAGCCTCAGGTTTCAAGAGGTTAAAATGATGTAGCAATGGTCCCATTAGTCATAGTATAAACCCAACTTCCTTGTTTTATTTTGAGCATTTTGTTTTTTCAATAGATATAAATGCAGATCTCAATTGTGAGATCCCTATCAGAACCGTGCATAATGATTTTTTTAACATATGTTTTCGGACATTGCCACTGTGCCAGGTCAAAATATAAAGGAATACAATATAGTAAAGCTCTCAGGCATTCTTTATTGCTTTTAAATATGTACTCCCCTGTCGGTCAACTCTTCTCTGAGTCAACACACATGTAGACGATTGATTTACTCTCCTTCCATTTTGTACCTCTGACCTGGATGTTCATGTTGCTCCCACGCATGTCAATGATTCCTAGACATGAATTTACAAACCCCTGAACTTTAAGAGCTCATATATTTTTCAGCAAGATTTCTTCTCATGTTCAAAACTTTCTGCACATTCGAATAATTTCCGATATATCTGTCTCAGGATGTCGGTTATAAAGTCATAATATTTTGATATATATATCAGATATACATCAAATACATATATATATATATATATATATATATATATATATATATATATATATATATATATATATATATATATATGTATATATATGTATATATAGGACATCATCATAGCGTTTAATTGCAGTGAACACTGCTACTGGAGACGCCACAGACTCTGCCCTCTCCAGTCACCTCTGCACCACAGATGGCTGTGTATTGACAGCTGTCAGTTTCTCGTCATTCAGATGCAGAGAGACGGCGGCGTTTTTACAAAATAATTACCGAGATCTGGGACTCGGTGACCTCAAAGAAGGCTACGGCCACGCTGAGCACACCAGCGACACTGCTGCTTAATCTGTGTGTGTGTGTGTGTGTCTGTGTGTGTGTCAGTTTAGTCCAAAGATAATGCGAACGCCTTGGCTCTAATATTGTGTGACCGTATGCAAACCTACGTCCTTGATTAGAGCCGAGCTTACCTTTTATTCTGTCCATGAAAGCTCTTAGAGATGAATTATTCAACAGACAAATCTTCAACTTGAACTCAGTGTTGTGAGCACAGTGGTAGCTGAAGTAAACTCAGATGGACTAGATAAATGGAAAGGCTTCTTAAAGTCTGGAGAGTAAGAGGACAATGTTCGAAAAGACTTCAATAAGAAAACAAAGGCCATGCCTTATCTATGTCATTGGAAGTGAAAAATAATATGTGTATCTGATTCTGATCCGTTCCTAATTCAAATGGCTTCTTCTGTGACTCATGCTTCACCTGTACACCACGTTTCATGAAAATCAGGCAAGACGTTTTTCCACAATCCTGATGACAAACAAACAGACAGATTGTGAAAAGTGAGGAGGACGTGATTTTATTAGCAGTGCTTTGGCGGAGCTATTCCCCGTTATCGAGGCGCTGGGGAACACAATAAGCTGTAAGCATATTGTAAGAAATTGAATTACTGGGCTTACCACACGCTGTGCAGAGGAAGGGACATTGTTTTCAAGGGAATAGAGCTAAACAACTGCCACTAAATATGATTTGGACTAAACTTATGGAACAACATAGCATCTCATGAGGCAATTCCTCACAACAGAGCCAAGCATTTTGCTGTATTTTCGCACATCAACCAAGATGTCAGCAGCTATAAATGCCAGCTATCATTTGAAATGTCACCAAGGACAAACCCTCGATTCACACGGAGCACATCCTAGGCTGTGTTAGTCCCTCGATCAATAGAGTTCCAGTTGCCCACCGGTACCCACAAGAGGCTGGGGAGCTTGATGTAGGCCAACCCTCTCTGGACAATCATATCAGAGAATAAGAGAACAAAGATAAAATGCAAAAATAAAGTATGCCAGGCTGAGTGCTGGAGGAAAACCTTCATGTTCCCTGCGGGGCATACACTCTCATGATAGCTGACTTTGCCGAAGAATGCTTTCACAACGACAGCCTCTGTGGAGTTGTTCAGAAACTCTACAGCCGCTTTTATCGGTTTCTGAGTGCTGAGAGAGACAAATGGAAAGAACAACAAAAGAGATTCACGTACTTCCCTTTAGTTAGTGCTGGAAGGAGACGAGGTGAGGACAGTCAGTCCTGAAACAGTATGTTAGAGTTGCTAATAACTACATTGTTTAACCATTGATTGTGTACTTTCAGTATTCACAATTAATTTACAATACAACATTCTTGATTGGAGCCACCTGAGAGTGTCTGGTGTGTCGCGGATCAGCTCTACTCGCAGGTTCCTTCCTCCCGAGGCGATCTCATCTGATTAAGACATCTTTACAGCGCCTCTTATTGTTCAGCATTCTCTGCCCCGGATTCATTCAGGTGTCGTAAATGCTATCAGTTTCTACTTCCAAGCCCTTTGGTTATCAACATGATGGTGTGAACACTGAGCACTGTGGCTCGCTTGCAGTAAAAGCGTGGTTTATCATGACAAAGTGTGCCGTGTCAGAGGACTGAGTTTAACACGAGGAATCTGCGTAACACACATTCATTGATACTGTGCAAGTCAAAAAATAAAATGCAGCTACTCAGGCTTCTCTCTTATAAAACTGGGTCAAACTAATTGGCACCTGATTGCCACCAAATAAAGAATTCATTGGCACAGAGACTCAACTGTGCTGCACACAACAGAGCTACATCCATCTTGGAATGATTTGAAAAATCCTTTTCCTCGTGACATTTTTTACAGATACCTCTGTTGCATTTTAAAACTTCTTTAATGCTTATAACAAGATGATGTTGAAGAGGGCAATATGAATTGTAACTTTAATTTTATGGCACATTTTATTGCTTCATTTCCTTTTCTATCAAAAAGAAAAGCAATAAATAGGCAAGGTGTTTAAGAGTAGACCCTGTAGCCATCTTAGAAGGAGGGATTTCAAGTCTCTGTGCATATCCATTAAATCCAGCATCAGTGGAGGGTTTTACTCAGATAATGTGAGAACATAGTGACCATCTCACAGAAACTATTAAACTGCTATGAACCATGTCAGTGTGTTAGCAGAGCTGATGCACTTTGTGTTTCCACAAAATAATGATGTGTTGTATATACTTTTGTCCTAAATATGTACTGCTCAGGTAACACGATGAGACAAAATACTCTTTAAAGAATGACGATTTTTTTGGGGGGGGAAACTGAATTTGAGTTTCCATGCCAAGCTGCAATATGTGTATTTAGTGGAGCTGTAAATAATTAGCATTAGCTTCAGCGTTAACAATTGATAGGACAAGATAACTGTCATTAAATCACGATACAATGTCCGTTTAATTAACCCCAGCAGTCTTTCTGGTCTTACTCTTATAGATTTAAACTTTGACCTTGGCACAGTGTTATTAGATTGTGTGCAAGCAGAGAGCATTGCAGGAAGATGGTTAGCTAGCTGCCTGTGGAGAGTTAGCTAGCTAGGCTCAAAAGATAAACTTCTCAATCACCCAGTGCTCTGTGGAAGAAAAAACGTCTACATTTCACAGCCACCTTCCACGTCTACACGGAGTGATCAACTGAAGATCAATTCTACTGCTCACAGGCAGCCAGTGAAGAGGTCATATTTATTATTGCCTCCAAAGTCAAATCCCCATCTAGGCAATAAGGAATGAAATTAAGTTCTGTCTTTCAGACTGTTCACTGATGATCTCTGTTTTGTCCGTTGAAGGTACAAAATTCGGAGGAATCCATTCATTGATATCTGAAGAAGAAGTACGGTGCAGCAGAGTGATGAAAAGTCATGACCTGACGGTGCTGACTTACTTTTAATGAGCATTTCTTTTCTCATTTTTTTAGCCATTAGCCATAGTTGTTTAACACCCAGGAGTGGGGCTCCATGTGTTAATAACAACTGATGACCGGTGCCTCAGACCAGAGGTACCAGATTATCCAGGCAGACCACCGAGGACCGCCTCCACCACTACGGGTTGAACGGCAGGTGACCGATACAGGTGCCAGACACCATTGCCCACTCGACTGTGTGAACTGGACAATGGGCTTCGGTCATGTTCACAGATGAGTCCCGCATCACTTTAGACCGCACTGATGGTAGGCGGAGGCCTCCACTTATTGAATGGCCCACCCCTTTCCCTGGATATTAATCTGATTGAACACCTCTGGGACCAATTAAAACAATGCCTGGACCAGGTACCCCCCTCCCCCCCGCCGCCACATGACCTGAGTGAGGAGCATAGTCATCGCTGTCAAGCTGTGACTGATGCCAATGGCAGAAACACCGATTACTGATTTAACTGAATTATGGCCATCAAGGGTACCTCATTTCACGCATCATTTATCCTTTGAGATTAATCCTTAACACAAGTTCCATGGCGTCTTCCTTGTCACATTTTAGCAATATTAAAGGGTATTATCATTTTGATGCAAATATTTAATATGATGGCCTGTGTCCGGTGGCGTGAGGTAGTTATGACGGACCCTAGTGCACACTAAAGCCCTAGTGAACACTAAAGCCCTAGCGCACACTAAAGCCCCAGTGCACACTAAAGCCCCTAGTGCACACTAAAGCCCTGGTGTACACTAAAGCCCCTAGTGCACACTAAAGCCCTAGTGCACACTAAAGCCCTAGTGCACACTAAAGCCCCTAGTGCACACTAAAGCCCTAGTGCACACTAAAGCCCTAGTGCACACTAAAGCCCTAGTGCACACTAAAGCCCTAGTGTACACTAAAGCCCCTAGTGCACACTAAAGCCCTAGTGCACACTAAAGCCCTAGCACACACTAAAGCCCTAGCACACACTAAAGCCCTAGTGCGCACTAAAGCCCCTAGTGCACACTAAAGCCCTAGTGCACACTAAAGCCCCTAGTGCACACTAAAGCCCTAGTGCACACTAAAGCCCTAGTGCACACTAAAGTCCTTGTGCACACTAAAGCCCTAGTGCACACTAAAGTCCTTGTGCACACTAAAGCCCTAGTGTACACTAAAGCCCCTAGTGCACACTAAAGCCCCTAGTGCACACTAAAGCCCTAGTGCACACTAAAGCCCTAGTGCACACTAAAGTCCTTGTGCACACTAAATCCCTAGTGCACACTAAATCCCCTAGTGCACACTAAAGCCCCTAGTGCACACTAAATCCCTAGTGCACACTAAAGCCCTAGTGCACACTAAATCCCTAGTGCACACTAAAGCCCTAGTGCACACTAAAGCCCTAGTGCACACTAAAGCCCCTAGGGCACACTAAAGCCCTGGTGTACACTAAAGCCCCTAGTGCACACTAAAGCCCCTAGTGCACACTAAAGCCCCTAGTGCACACTAAAGCCCTAGTGCACACTAAAGCCCTAGTGCACACTAAAGCCCTGGTGTACACTAAAGCCCCTAGTGCACACTAAAGCCCCTAGTGCACACTAAAGCCCCTAGTGCACACTAAAGCCCTAGTGCACACTAAAGCCCCTAGTGCACACTAAAGCCCCTAGTGCACACTAAAGTCCTTGTGCACACTAAAGCCCTAGTGCACACTAAAGTCCTTGTGCACACTAAAGCCCTAGTGTACACTAAAGCCCCTAATGCACACTAAAGCCCCTAGTGCACACTAAAGCCCTAGTGCACACTAAAGCCCCTAGTGCACACTAAAGCCCTAGTGCACACTAAAGCCCCTAGTGCACACTAAAGCCCCTAGTGCACACTAAAGCCCTAGTGCACACTAAAGTCTGTGCGTTTAAGCCTCTTGACACGTATCAAGAGGTCATGTGATACGTTACCCCAAGAATTAAACTTAAAAGTACGTGTTCTGGATTAAATGATCACATGATCACTTAAAGATTTGACTTTGGACTTTGAACATACGTAATACTCAGCAATCATCCTTGCATCTATGTATGACAAAAATAACAATATAATATGTATACATATATATATATATATATATATATATATATATATATATATATATATATATATATATATATATATATAGTGTATATGTATTTTCTCGTTTCTGTTGGTAGTAGAGCACATCATTTTGTTTTCACTACTGAAACAATTTTTTTTGGAGGATTTATAGCAAATGGTGAGTTGATTTGAGTTATTTTTACACATGTATTTCTGCAGATGAGATTTGAGTGGCTTGTTAGGATCTGAATTGTTCAGCTCACCCCTGCTCACCCCTCACCCCCACAGTCCAGGCTCCCGATGCGGATTCAGAGTCAGGTTTGAAGAAATGTCCTTCCTCTCAGCTCAACAACACTCCCAAAAATAAACACAACAGGACAAATGCATAATGTATCACACTTCTTAATCTCAAGAGAAAGTATGTGACCAGAGTGGAATCTTTTAGGTTTTCACAGTGTGCATTACTATTCCTCAGCACCAGGGATTCAATCGTCAAAAACAAGAAGAAATACAATACGGTTTGTGTGACCCATTTTCAGTGCTGAGGGAGAGTTTTCTTTCTTTTTCATTTTCTTTTTCAAATCCAGCCTTTAGTTTAGACAGCAGTGTCTCTGTGTCAGACAGCATCCCAGGCATTAATATGTGTAAAGCCTGTGTTAGAGGCCAAGAGGAGTGGAAACCAAGCTCTTGTATGAATGTTCTATGAATGTTAGCTACTCCTGATGGGCAGGTGGAACCTTAGCCCCTCCCATCAGTGTATGAATGGGTGAATGATGACGTGTAGTGTTAAAGTGGTCGGAAGACTAGAAAAGAGATTCACAAGTACAGTCCATTTCCCATTTCCCCTTGAAACCCATTTTAGAATTGGCAGTATGATTGTTGGTCTTTTTCCGTCTTCACAGTTAAACTCATTGTTGCGAAACAGAAGGATGCCGCGTCTGTCGAGGGATCACGTTGGTTCTGTAAGCCAATTACTATAAATCAGACAGGCTCTCGCTTTGAGAGTGTGTCTTGAGATGCTGATTGTTAGCCAGCCAGGCAAAACACAGCGTTGGCTAGTGCAAATAAAGCGTATAGAATTTGAAGAAAGCATTCCCAATAACCCGTTCTATGGCCTCTGTGCTTTCGGAAATCTCCAAGCAAGCTTCCTTTTTTTTTAAAATGCATTGGCCAATTGCACTTCTAAAATCTCAGCGTGGGAGTGCGGGGTGTCGTTTGGCGGTTGGAGGTGGGCGAAAGGAGTACGCGGTTGTGTGAGTAAACGGCAAGGCGGATGCAGGTGTGTGTTTGTGTTGGCTTCGCGGCGGGCCTGCAGGGCTCGCTCAAACTTTGCGTTTCACCCCGCCGCCCACACGGGGAGCACAAGGCTGTGAGAAAGAGGCGCGAGGCATTCATGAGAAGAACGGGCGAGGGTCAGAAGGAAGGAAGAGGCCCAGAGTGCAGCGAGTCCGCGAGTGAGACGGAGACGGAGATGGGAAATAACAGTGAGGAGGAACAAAGGGGCGCAGGGGGCTAAAGGGAAGATTAGTGCACCAAGGAGCTCCCAATTTGCTCTTAGCGGTGTCTTATCTCCAGCGTTTTGCAAGCAGCCGTCAGAGCGCCTCAGACAGGTGCAGACTGTTCCGAGTGAACGGCTTCTGCTCGCCTGTCCTCAATCATTAATCACGAAAGCAACGGCAGTCATTTCCTTTGGAATCTAAATCATTAATAACACATAGTCGGTGGATATTCACACTCACACCTGTTTCCCTTTTTGGAGAGCGGTAGAGGGGAGGGATGGGTTTGCACCGTCTTATCTCGAGACTGAGGGTTAGGAGGAATACTGTTTCCTCATTAATTGCTCTGTATCATCATGATGAGTTGTTGAAATACCTTTTGTTTTAGAGGGCTTTCATCTGGAGGGAGGGGGGATCCGGTGGCAGCCATTTGAATGATATGCCTGGCCGTTTGAAGACCTTCTCAATGAGATGCTCAGCAACGGCAGCTTTGCTGATTAAAGATCACATTGCATCAGTGAAATGCAACTCACATGTCTGGACTCGAATACAGACGCTGCCCCACTTCGACTTCCAAGGAGGTAAAAAGAAAGTGTGCTATAATAAGGCCGTTCTCTTGCATTTGACTTTCTGAGAACATTTTAAACACGCAATCGTTTTCAATGTGAAGTTAACAAAAACAACACAACTGGGACGCCTTCTATATTCGCTCTCACAGTAGTGGCCGGCCAATATGTTAATCTCCCACTGGAGATGACCACTGGAGGTGTTCCTCTCCTGCTCACTGAACCGTCGGCGTCTGAAAAGTACGAAACCCCAGGAAGTTATAACAAGTCGTTTAGGCATGAAGGACAGAATATTATTTATGAAACCAAGACCTGTTCCAGTGTATGTTTTTAATCAAGAGTTCTTGCTCTGCATACTCTTAGGAGTCCTCCGCTGCTTTAAAATTCAAAGGAGACCATGCCTTTGGTGGCCTGAGCGCACCTCTACAGCAGCTTGTTTCACTTCAACAGGGCTTTGAATTTCTTTGGCGAGACTTGCATGAATCACAGTTGATATTCCACCGCAAAATGTATCAATGGTTCTCAAAAAAAATGTTGTTGTTGTTGTTTTTTCAGAGAGTGTGTTTAATCCAAGGACAGATCTGCTTAAGCGGTCTTTCTGACACCTTCACATTCAGCCGATACTAGATACTTCCATCCTCTATTCCATCTTCTAACATCATTCACATTGACAATGACAGCTTTTAACCTTGAGTATGACGTCTTTGAATTAAATCTTAGTTAATTAACTTTTTAGTTGTTCATAAATGTATAAAAGCAGACAGGTCCTCTTCTTCAGAAGATACAATAGAACCACTAAGAAACTCAAAGCCTTTTGACAATCATATCATTACACTATTCACTATGCTAACACTGAGCTAATGTTCTCAGTGTTTACTGGTCTACTCATTTGGTCAAAAAGATGTTGCCAACACGAAACACATGAAGATGTATTTATGTAACTGTGTTACTGTGTGTCTTGATTTAGATCCTGGTGAGTTCATGCTGAGGTTTCAGTTCAACCAGAGTTTTGAATCTGGCCAATTAAAGGCAAATAATGAGTTTAATAACTCTAAAAGTAGAACATACAAGGTCTACCAACTGAAAGAAATAATGTAAGAAACAACCAAACAGAAAAATATTTTAGGGATTTTACAATTAATTTGTATATTGTGTAAAATAAAATAGACAGCCCATGAGGAATTGTGTTTCTGCTACATCTGTGTGTTTCCTTTAATTGGAACCCATGAAAAACATGTAATTCATTCGTTCTGTTTCATCTATTTAAACTACATAGGCTGCTAAGTTTTGACTGGGGTCCCCCAGGACCCTGATGCATTGATGTTTCAAAAATATTATTTAAAAAGCACAAATTAAAACAGAAAACAATGACATGAATCATTAGGTACAAAATAGTTTTCAAGGTCGTGACAAAATATGGAACCTGTGAGATTTAGCAGAGAGTAACCTAAACCTCCGGGGTCTGTCGGGACCTTGGAGGTCGGACGAAGTGTGTATGTGTGTGTGTGTGTGTGTGTGTGTGTGTACTGCATCTTTGCACTGTGCTGTTTTGATTGTTAGCAGCAGATACTGTATGTGTCTCAGACAAATCCTTTGTAACATTAAATCGTAAAAAGACCCTCAAAGAAGGAAACATTAAAATGGTGCATCAAGTCAATGGAGCACCACCGGAGTTGACAAACTGTTATCATCCAACCGCTCAAGGAAAACTGCCATCCAGCAGCTTGAAGCCTCGACACAAATGTATTCAAATGTGTCCTCTATCAAATTGAAGCAATGCTAAATAGCTGTGGTTCTTCTACAGTTTTTATTTTCTCCACAAAAAGTGAAGAGAATTCAACTTTGACCTATATTACATAGTGGCTCTTGTGTTGTTGGTTCAATTTAACACAATCAGTTTATTACTGCGGTGCTTTTTTTTTTATTATTAAAAGGAAGGCCTTCAAACGCCCAATGTCATCAGTGTTATCTATCTCGGATTAGGCTGGAGACATCAACATGTGTGCAGAGCTCGACGAATGCCTCCAAATGCATGGTACTAAATAGCTGGAGAACTCTTGTCATGATAGTACGTTACTATATCATTATAGTAATAGTAGTACTGCCGGTTGTTCACTCTTTACTCTTGTGCTTTTTACAAGAATATAACCCCACATGTGCAGAATCTTAAGTCCAGCATTGTCTCAGTATAGAAGGCACGGCATAAAGCCTGTCTTGCAGTCACAACGTAAGTGGAGTTGCAAAGTTGTGAAAGTGGCTAATTTGGCAGGACACACACCGGCACATATTGTTTGGTGATGGCAACAGATTGCCTCCTCGGTTGCAGAAGGCGAGGTTGAACAGTTAGGAGACTTTAACCACACCTTGTAGGAACTTCAGCCGGTCCCAGATGCAGAAGCAGGTGTTTTTAACAGATCTAATCAATAATGCAGCCGCTCCTTGGAGGATCCTCTCCGAGCCCAGCTGGAAGATGTCTCTCAGTGTTTGTTAGTAAATGTACTGTAAGTGTGGTGAAAATGATGGAAACTACCTGCTACCTACTGCTTGAAGGTCTTCCTTTTGATATCCTCAGCCTCTGATGACTGGCCTTTTCCCCGGCCTGAGTTACAGCACTTGTACTTCATAATTTCGGCTTCAAAAGGCTTTTTAATTCAGTCAGTGGTTTTAATTTGAAAGGCCCTGATGAGGGAAAACACCTATTGATTGATCATTGTGCTCAGGAAAGATCATGCATTTGAAATGAATGAGGCAAACGAGGAGGAGGAGGAGGAGGAGGAGGAGGGAGGGTGCTGAGCAATTAAATGATGCTGCGGCACGAGGCAGGCTGGGGAGGTTTCGAGTGGAAATAAACAGCACATTCCGGGGAGATAACATGACCCATCATCAAAGGCGCGTGGAAGAGAAGGGAAAAATGATTCTCCTGTCAGAGGAGCCCGAGCGGTGTGGAGGAGGGGGGGGGGCATCATGGCTGCAGGCGTGCAGGCGTGTGTGTGTGTGTGTGTGTGTGTGTGTGTGTGTGTGTGTGTGTGTGTGTGTGTGTGTGTGTGTGTGTGTGTGTGTGTGTGTGTGTGTGTGTGTGCCTCGCCTAATAGCACGGAGAAAAGAGACAGACTAACGCACACGGATCACATAGAAGAAAGAAAAGCCTTCCTGCAAAGGTACACAAAGAGGCACACTGGGCCTCAGGGACGGCTCCTTATTTATGTATTTTGCCAATATGGGAGGAACATACAACTTTAAACAGTTGGATTTAATTCGTTTTGAATATGTTTTTGATTAATCTTTTGAAAGAAACTTCATCACCTCGTGGCTGTAGCTGGTTCCACTGGGTCTTCAGAGGTAGAGACGCTCTTCTGCTGGACAGACAGGATGCTCACAAGGCTTTGTGTTTCATGTCTCGCGGTCCCACAGGAGAGTCCGCGAGGGGAACCATCATGGCCTATTATATTCCAAAAAGAATACATTTAAAAAGTCATTCTAAAAAGTCATTCTGCTGCTAGGTGTGTTGTTAACATGCTGCTAATGTTGCTGTTGTCCACGCTGTGCTCTGTGTGTGTGTGTGTGTGTGTGTGTGTGTGTGTGTGTGTGTTCCTTGGTCTTGAGCGGTGGCTGTCATGACCCATGTGTTGGTAATAACACTCTCTGTTAGCTTGCTGCGTTAGCTTGCTGCATTAGCTTGCTGCATTAGCTGGCTGCATTAGCTTGCTGCATTAGCTTGCTGCATTAGCTGGCTGCATTAGCTCGCTGCATTAGCTCGCTGCATTAGCTGGCTGCATTAGCTGGCTGCATTAGCTCGCTGCATTAGCTCGCTGCATTAGCTCACTGCATTAGCTGAACTAAGTTAGCATCCTATTTTACTTTTAGAGCTGGAAGAGGGCCACCTTTGTTTTTCTTTACCTACCGTTATAATAAAATATGGGAGGATCAAGCTAAAAAGTGCTTTTCACAATGTGCGCTTACGCCGACACGAGGACGGCTTCTAACTGTGTCGGGCAGCGTGTCAGGACATGGGAGGAGTGGACCGCTGTGACAGGACATGTTTGTTGCAGAGCGGAGACCAGCTGTCAACCTTTTGTCCAAATGAGAAAAGGTTGCTCTTTTAATATGTGGGATTCTCTATAAGATGAAGACGTAGCGTGGATAAATATGTTTGTTAGGCTGCTGATGCCTGTAAAAATCAAAAACTTTCTTCTTTCTTTTCTGTTTGGGAGTTTTCAATATTTCACATATCTAGGCGCACATTTCTTTCATATGGAATATCTGTGAGACCAAGACTGACACTGTGGGAACTTCATGTTCACGGTTATTTTAAGACACACACACACACACCTGTATAATCATGAGCGTTGCTGAGTCATGTGCAATACGTTTTCTCCATATGTTCAATAATATCACACTCAGCACTGCTCGATGGAAAATCATTTCAAAGCGTATCCGTGTGCTCGGGGTTCCACATAACTTGTGTTTCTTTGTTCATTACTTGTCAGATGTTTAAACAACCTCCATACTGGCAAAGTGAGTCCGTTTTTTCCATAATTAAGCCGTCATCTCGCCATAATTAGGGCATTGTGAAATAAAGTGTAACCATTTTTCAATATATAATTTGTTATGCTCTGCTGAGAAAGCTACATTTTTATCGCCATATATCAAATTAGACTGTCCCCATTCTGTCAAGACGTGAGAAACCCAGCCAAGAAAGTGGAAGTACTTCCTTGGCTGTGAATGGATTTTTTCTTCTTCTTCTTTCCTGTCGCACAGGAAGAATGTGGGTCACGGGCAAATGAGAGCCCGTCCACATGCCTCTGCATTGGAGGCCTCGGACTGAATTGATAGCGGATGATTAATCTCTCATTTGTTCTAGCGTTTTTGATACATTCCATTTGAAGCCCGCTTAATGGTGTTTTGGGATTCTGGTAAGTGATACCTGAATATATGCAGTTATGAATTTCCTGACAAAATGGCTGTCGTGCTGTCCTTTAAGCTCACCTCCTGCAGTGCAGGACATGATGTCATCGCTACTTGTCACACTTTGCTCAGTCTCAGCGTCACCGTGTGTGGTAACTTCCTGCTGAGGAACATTGTGAAACAGTTGCAGTTAGCGTTGTGAACTGTGAAACGGTGCAAGTTTAAGACTTTAATTGAAGTAACTAATACTAATGAATTGCGTGGGTTCCCTCCGGGTGCTCCGGCTTCCTCCCACAGTCCAAAGACATCAGCTCAGGTTAATTGGACTCTAAACTGCCTGTAGGTGTGAATGTGAACCAAAAAAATGACCAAAATGGACATTCACTCGTTTACTCACTGTCTCTTAGCTTTTAGCTTCTTTTAACTTGTCTTGTTCTGTGTTTTCTGTCTGTAACTATGTGCTTTTTTATGCTGCTGGCTGTCTTGGCCAGGTCGCCCTCGAAAAAGCGATTTGTAATCTCAATGGGACTTCCTGGTTAAATAAAGGTTTAAATCAAATATGAACCCTGAGATGAACTGGACACCTGTCCAGGTGAACTTTCACCCAATGTCAGCCGGGATCGGCTCCAGCGGCCCGAGACCCTGAATAGGATAAGCGGTTTGGATGACTGAATGGAACCATAATAAATATCATTTGTATCGCAGCTTGTATGCAAGAGCTGCAGCACAAGGTGCTTTACAATGATAGACAAGAAGGCCAGCAGCAAACAGACTTCCCAGTGTCCCATCAGACACAAATTCACTGCAGGCCTCAATTACACCAAAATAAGCAATTCTCAGCCGCCTCAGAGCGTCTTCCCTTGGGTTTAACCTCACGGCAGGTCTTATCTGAGTCAGGTACCGCTAGAAAACTGACCCCGAACCCCCCCTGCTGTGGCGCTACGGGGGTTCTCACAACACAGTCCAAATCTACGGAGCACTGATAACCAGAAACAAACACAGACCCTCACAATTCCCCAACAGACAGCGATTCACTGCAGACGGCGATTATGGCAACAAAACGACTGCCGAGGGGAGAAGAACCGCCGCGGTTAGCTGGAAATCAATACACTTGTAACGTAGCATGCGGGTAGTGAGTGCATGACGGGCTTATCTGTGGTGAGTAAGTGAGTCCATGCTTGTTGATCTGAAGCTGTCTCTCTGGAGGAGGAGATGGAGTCTGCGTGTTACAGATCAGTGTCATCCGTCACTGTGATGATGCCGATTCATCTCCGCTCACATCATCACAGCTGGGAGGGGAGAGATGATGTTTTTTTAAGTTCCGACAATCAAAGCCGACAGAATGAGAGAGACATCTATTGATGTTATTATTGAAGGTTAAATTCCAGTTAGCTGATGCTTTAATTACACCACTGGATATACTACGAGTAAATTATGACTTTACTAAATACATTTCTCCCTCCTACGCCTGGGTTGGGCAGATCATAATTTATATTGAACCTGGATTATAGTAGATACTAATTCAATTCATAACTGGATGCAATATCAACCGGCACTGTGGTTATTTATTTCATAAATACAACCCTGTCTCCAAAAACGACTGTTGATTTTCAATCGCAGATATGTTTCAGAGAAAGCTAGTGCCGCCCAGGTTATGTCAACTTTATTAAGATATGTTTATTATGAACCCATCTGCTCGTCAAACCGTTCATATCGTATCTGCTGAACATATTCCATGCTTATCTTTAAGCTCTCACATTGAGGAAGTCAAGTCAACAGTGACTTTTTTTTGTATTTCCTTAACCGAAAATAATTTTTCGGCAGTTTTTTAAGAAATACGTAACATTCCAGATGATTAAGCACAGACACAGAGAGCGTTAGAAGCTTTACATCACAAAGACTTCAAGCAGTGGTGCGGCTTTTTAGGGAAGAGGAAGGCTGTGTGTGTGTGTGTGTGTGTGTTTGAGGCTCATGCATTTCCTTTTACAGAAAGGTAAAGACAGAGGTGCTTTTAGTACGTTCCCTCAGTACTTGAACTTTCTCTGAGAGGCATTAAACGTGCCATAAGAGCTATTAGCAATCCAGAGAGGCTTCTGCTATGTAGCTCACTTACAAGCTAGCTCTGTTAGTGGTCCCCTCATCCTTGATAAAGTGGCTCATTCTGTTCAACGCAGGACTTCTGTCACTGCTCGGCTGAAGATATTCTGACAGATCCTCTGACAGGTATGGCTGTTGGAACCTCACGGGGATGACAGGGTCATCCGTAGAGGGCTGAGAGACGCTAAGTGGCTGCAAGAGGCCGATGACAGTCGCTCATCCACGCAGGTGGACGAGGCTGTCTGAGGCTGTCTGAAGCTGTCTGAAGCTGTTTGAAGCTCAGCTCACAGGCTACGTGGTTGGGAGTTGAATCCTGCTGCCTCCTGGCACCGGGACGACTTTTCATCCCAATGATCTCTGTTTAATTCGGCCATGTTTAATGAAGCCGTAATGGTGATCACAGAGCAAGCATGTCCAGGTAACCATCACTGAAATTGTGACGAGTGAAGCCAAGAGTTGCCCGCCATCATTAACGCCGGGTGACATCCCATCCTTTGCTCAGAGTGAAGGTAATGGGGCCAAGTCATGATGGCAATTCATTACCCAGAATGCAGCGGTTTGCATAGATATCTAAAGCAGTGGGCGCTCGCCTCCCCGTCCTGCAGCCCGTCACCTGTCTTGCTGGACTTCAGCCTGAAGGTGCTTTGTTCTAATCTGACCCACCTGCTCGGCGCCCCTGGGCTTGTTTCCACTACTCTCGCTGTAGCGAAAAAACATTAATGAGCTGTTGAATAGACTCAGGCTCTTTGGTCCCTAAAGCGACGGCTAATGGCTTGTGATCTCTCCCGAGAGCTTCGCCGAAACCTTCTCAACAAAAGCTCCTCTATCAGATCATTATGCAGTCTTTATTTTTATACATATTATAAAGCCAGTCGCACACCTGATGAAGCTTGAATGCAATGAGTATTCCCAGCTCGTGTCATGTTTCCTTTCATCGCATCGCTGTTACCAGCGTCTCCTCGCTGGCTTTGTCAAATGCCACAGGGGTGCAGCCGAGACGCTGTGCACGAACGCCTCGCCGGTGGATCGTTATTAATTATCATCAGGTGGAATTATCGGGCTGATGCAACACAGGCTCGGGGATTTCACACTCCAGCGTCACACTGAATTTCTTGGGTTTTTAGCGCTCCGTGCCAGCTGGTGATGAGGGCAGGCGGATCTTCTGACAGTGTGACAAAGTGACGGCGTGCAGCCCTAAATATAGCGGGGCCAGCTCCAAAGGGCCTCGGAAAATCTTTGTGATTCTTTTGACAAGGGGCCCCTTTTTCCACAGTTTCTCCTGATTCTGTCATTCAGCGGATGCAACACATGTTGCGGCTGACGCGTCCTGCAGTCACATCCTCTGCAGGTTGTTCTTTGTCGGGTACCGTGCACAGACTGGTTTCCATGGCGCTGAAAGGAGGAGGACTTCTCACTGAGGGCAGCAGTCAGGGACCGGCAAAAGGTTTTAGTATCCATCATTTATAAAGTATGAAACCCAAGCTTATTAATCAAGAATGAAACATTTATAACTGTGTTTATAAATGAGTTACTAATGAGTATTCATGTTGGAATAATGCTTTATGATAATAATGCTTTAAATATAATGCTTTAAATAATGAATTTATTGTTTATTCATGCTTTACTAATGCTAAATAGTGTGCACTTATTATAAAGTGCTACCAAGGTTTTGTACACATCACGTCTGGCCTATTCGGGGCAATGAGGAAAACTGAGTGAACATGTTAAAGCACAACATAAAATAGAAAAAGTTAAATAAAGAAATGAAAAAGGATGTATAATAGTTTACTGTCCATATATACGGCAGAATCCCTCCCTTCTCTCCGGGACCAGTGTTGATGAGATGTGACGGTGTTGCATTTCTAGACCTCGAGGTAGAAGGAAATGAAGGGATTCACTTCTGCTGCAGTATGTTAAGAAGAAGATTGAGGCAAATTAATAGATTTTCACAGATTTGTTTTGGGATATAAAGGAGAAGACTGTTTATTTTTATAGAGTTCTACATATTTAGGCAAGGATGATTATGTAATCCATTTTACAACCTTTCTAAAAGATTAAGAAATGTGTTTCCCGATAGCTCTCACTTTTAAATGATCATAGATTCCCCACTTCTCAAAGGCTTTACCCACTGAGGGCGTGACGAATAAACCACATGAACGTGCCGAATACTCGGCCGCAAATATTTTTCATCAAACATATTTATACCGGCAACAATGCGAATTTGCAAGACTTGCAAGACTTTTTCAATTACAAATTTTAATAGAATTGTGCAGGCAGAGGACCAACTAGGATCCTATTGACCAAAAGCAGCAGCTGTCAGTCTGTAGGATATACTCTGCTGTGTAAACTAAACTTCTGTAAGATATCTCATTGAGATTATGTTTAATGAAAAGCTCTTAGTGGATGTAAGTCCCCTCTGGTAACTTTGTCAGGGTTGAAAGAAGTGATGAAGTTTGCCGTCTCCGTTCCACAGAGGGTTGATGTTCAACATGGTTCTGAAAGATATCCGCTACATAATATTATATGGGTTCTATGTGAAAGTACTGGCAAAAACTACAGTGTGTGTCCTTTAGAGTATCTGCACTGTGATGTATGTGTTTATGTACACAGTACAACATATTCATAGGACACGAGGTAGCAATGGAAAGCAAAGAGAATTTTTTTTGAAAAAAAAAGGATAAAATGGACACTTGATGTCTTTTTAAAAAACGCAATAAATAATGAGTGTATGTTTGCACTGCAGCGGAAGAGAAGCGAAGGCAGAGAGAAGCTGCGGATGAAGGCGGCCGGGTTAACTAATGTGGAATCACTGAATGTATTCCAGATGACGCTCCTTTATGTGTTCATCACACACTGAAGCCGCTTCGCTATCAAGCTAACAAAGAGCAAATTGTGAAATCCAAACGCTTATGTGTTCCCGGTATGATAAATATTGGACATATTAATATATATTTGCTCAGTAAACATTGATAGATGTAGATGGATTAGTGTTGGCTGTTTACTTTGCTGTGTGCAGCGCTAATGCTACGCTATTCTGTCTCGTGTTGCCGCTCCTCAAATGGAGATGGTACTAAAATGACATCCCGTATTAAAAAAAATGACAAAACACTATCAGCAGTATCTCAGTACATGTTTTGCAAAATGCTGAAAGCTCTGCTTACTAATGGATCAGCTGCTAACGCTAACTAGCAGGTCAAGTAGTATAATGGTGCTGTTTTTGAAAGGTAGCTGATGGTGATGGTGAGCTCTCTCTCTCTCTCTCTCTCTCACACACACACACACACACACACACACACACACACACACACACACACACACACACACACACACACACACACACACACACACACACACTAACTGTACGTTGCTGAATGAATCTTGTCCCAAAACTGCTCTTTTATGTTGCATTTGATGTGCAGTGCTCGCGGCGCTGGCTCGCTCGTGCTTTCAAGTAACGATGTGCAAACAGCTCTTTACGTTGGAAAGTGGGGTTTCCTTTGTTTACTTGTTTGTTTTCCAGGGGCGGTGCCCATTCGTCAATATTTCAGTTTCTCAGTAAATGAGCTAGAGTTAGCTAATTGCTTATATATTAATATGTTCTGTGTTTTTAAATACACACTCATGGTTAGAATTATTCAATATAATCCCTTTATATGTATTGTTTCACTCAGCAACTAATTAAATGTGTTGACCAACCTGCAAAGTAAATAATCTCATTAGATAATCCAGAAAATATTCATATTAATGTACAAAAGCTGTTTTAGAGTAAGTTTATAAGAATAATTAGAGGATTCTATCACAACCAGTGCCCTTAATATATAATAACATAGAGGGAACATTAGGAAGACAAGTTGTTTCATTGCAGCGCACAAATCTTCATGTTGGAATAATTCAAAATGAACTGTTTGGCAAAAAGGGATTTTGTATATTGTTTTCACTTTGAGAATCATATATCCTCCATAATGTTTCGCAACAAGCTACTGTTTTCTGACAAATGATACAGCAAATGTGTGTGTCACCAGTGAAGGTTCTCTTCTACCATGTGTCACACAAGCTTTCAAATAGTTAAGACTCATAAGACTCGGGGAAAACACGATTAGGTATTGCTTCTATCTGGATGTCTGTGTGAAGGTGTGCACATTCCTTTTGTCTGCTTCTCCCAGCGGTGGGGAGGTTCGGTTCCCCGGCGCTCATAAGGGCAGTAAACATCCCTCATGCTCTCCCATTATTTCCACTATAGCTGCCTTCTTATCAAATGTCAGCAGTCTCTTAATTAGTCTGCTTTCAGAGAAGTCACAATCGGGAATCCTATTCCTGTCGTCTCGTCCAGGGACGACTTCATATCGCAATTAGAGGTGTTGCCAGCGATGATGGTCAGTGGTTTATTATGAAATCATTTGCACCAGGGAATGTAATAATTGCTCAAATGTTAGCTTGTAGCATGTCAGCATTAATTAACAATGAACTGTGGGGCTGTGCGAGAGAGAAGATCCGACTCTCTGAACAAGCAGCACACTGGAACAGCGATGAGGCCTCGCAGGCCGGAACACCTCCTCTGCTTTGTTTTAGTTATGAATCATACTCATGCAGCAATACCACGCGCTCCTCATTGTTTTGGTTACATCTGTGAGAAACTGGAAGATCAACTCAAGAGTGGCTGATTTTGAAGATACAGCCTCTGCTCCGTGTTGCACACATGGAGGGCAGATTCATATCCAGGTCAGGGCAACGTGTACAAACACCCTGATGAAGAAGTCACAATAAAAGACAACTAATAATCAATTGGAGATAAGCTCGGGATCTTAATAAAATGTGCAAAAAAAGAAATAAAGACCTAATTGAGTCGTTTATTTATTTATGTATTAACCTCAAATGTTGACGCAGTTTACTTTAGTACAAATTCACCTTCATAATGTGGCAGAATATGAGTCATAGTTCCACCTTAAGGCAAATAAAGACACCACAAATGACGAACGCAAGTGTGATAGATGAGCAGCAGGATAGAGCTGTCTGAAGTTCTTTCTGAACAAAATTTGCACTAATTAAAAACATTTTATGTATGTGTTCTGGACTAGATTGTTTCTTTTCTCTCCCGTGCAAAGTGAAAACGTGACGCGGCAATAGGGAAAATCTGCATGACAATTTTTTGCATGACAACACACCAGGTCTGCTGTGAATTATCCCCGTTGCTGTGCTCAACACCTTTCCCCTTATTGTTTTGAAGTGTCTGTGTCCTCCACACAACAAAACCCCGAAGGCGCTGATGTTAGCGACAGAATTCATAAACTAATCAGACGTCCCAGCTGCTGGGCCGACTCAAGCTATATATTCCTCCTCGCAGTCGCTGTTTTTCTCTTAGTTGTTGCAGACGTTCCCCCCATTTCGGCCGCAAGCGACCTGGAACAGTCCACGGAGGTGTGACATCACGTGGAACAAAGGATTTGACTGTTCAAACATGTATGTTCACAGGCAGAAATCCGCTGGAATCGAGGTCCGTCCAGATATTTCTTTATGTTCCGCCGTGTGCAAGCATCCATTTGGTGTGAAACTGATCGGGGTCGTCACATCTAACGTGGCGCTCGGTCGGCGAAGGGCATCGTGTCACCGCCATGGCTTCCTTTCACCTGCCTGTGACCTTTAACCCGGAGCACCACGGACAGCGACAAGGCCGTGATCCCTCACCGACTTCCCAACTAACAATGATCCATGTTGACTGACCTCCAGCTCACATCCAGCCTGCTGCACACTGCAAACTACTGATGGAGAGAAGGAATCCACTGTGCATATAACTATCCGTATACACATCCAATGTCTGATGATTTACTGAGAACACTTCTCTCCTCCGGTGATGAGGAATGCATGAATCATTCTTCTGCTGTGTAGTTTGAGCCAAGCAGAAGTTGTACAGGATAGACAGAGAGGAATGTAAATAATAAAGTAATAGCAATAGCAAACAGAAGAGCTTTCAGCACCGCTCACTCAGCAGAGGACACAGAGACGGAGGAGCTGACAGTGAGAGGGCAGCTTGTGGTTTTGTCGCCACTTTCACCACCAATTTACTCAGAGAGTGCGGTCAGGGAGGTCAGGCGAGGCCACACCGGTTCCGTCTGAGGCCAAGTCAAAACGGCAGTGAAGGAACTTAACGCTGAGACGAGAGTCACGGTGTCACGGGACGCACAGCGACAGTCTTCTGCACATCTACAGCTTCTGGTTGCAATGTCCTCCACACGGTGTACTGGCTGATTCTTAACCCAGCACCACTTCTAGATAGATAGATGGATAGATACTTTCTGCTCTCACGTAAGCTTTTTCTTTCTTTTTTTAAGTAAGAAAGCATTACAACAGCAGCAATAAAGCCTAAATGAGCTGGATATGTGTCTGTTACTCTGGAGTGCAGCACTCTGGAGCTCTTAACGGAACGAGCGCGATGAACAAAATTTGATTTCCAGTAAATGAAGTGCCTTAAACATGCAATTAAGACAGACACTTTCAGTGATTCATTATTTTTACTCTTCATTTTGGCTCACTAATTGAATTTAATGTTACAATTAGTTATTCGTCAGTGTTTCTCTGCCTGTACTTCTTCAAATTACTTGTAGAATAAAAAGCTGTAGAATATAGATCACTACATATGAATACATACTAATTTGCATCTATTCATGGGCGTGACCCTTCTGTCAAGCAAATGTTGACATTTTAATTTTTTAAGCCTCGACTGTCCATCACGTAACTTTTAGTTTCCAAAGTCAGGTAACACGGAGGCGGTCCCTTTCCACACAGACAGATGGTAATGGAGTGACGGCGTGGCGGTTAATATTTAGGGTGCATGCTAAACGACCACTCGAGCTTTAAAGGGCATATGGCACAAGTCATACAGGAATTAAATGGCGAGCAGGAACAGAAGGCAGACATCTTCTTCACCTTTCAGCTGACAAAACAGACTCTGCATAATATATTCCAGTGCACATTGTTCTGGTGGGAAGGAACCAACTTTTCTGACTATTACTTTCCCCAGTGGGGGCCTGTCAGGCTGGGACAGGTGTATTAATGCCTGCAGTTACACCTTTCAATGTAGTAATTACGATGGATGTGAAAAGGGATTGTGTTATTTTAAAAGGGCTTCTATTGCTTTAATATAAGGCCTGCACGCGCTGCAGCTGCCTACTAAATACCACATATCCTGATGCCACTTGCTGCTCAGCGTGAAAAAAAAAGATAAGTGTGTGATGTAATATAATAAAGAGTTCAGGATATGATAAAAGATTAGAGAGCAAAGATTCAATCTGTGGCTCAGAAATCAGGATCAAATAGACAAAACACGCCTCGGGCTGATGTCTTTGAAGAGCCGTCACAGCAATATTGAGTTAGCTGCCCGTGTTTGTAAAAAGCTAATTAAGGACAATTCTGATTGTTTTTCTCGCATAGTTTTCACTCTGGGTCATGATGGCTGCACCTGCCATCTCAGTTGATATCAGGATTTAAACCTCAGGCAGAATAAAGTCTATCAGGGCAAATGATGTGAACCTCCGGAATCTTTCCAAATAACTTTCAGTGTGAAATAAATCACCAACATAAACACAGAAAGTAGACCCCAGGGTAAGCAGCCATCTAACCAGCCAGCCTTATTGATATCCAACTAGCATCTGTGTATCTGCAGTAATAAAACACACACACAACCAAACTTATAATTCCATATTTGGCCCATGAACAACGCTGAGAAAAATGGACTTAATTCAAGGGAAAAGATGAGTAATGTTCTCAGCTGACGAGAAAAGAATGGACCAAAAATTGAAAAGAGCGATTGGTGACCTCTCTTTGTCCTCTTTTCCTCATTTACAATGTTTTGTTGCGTTTTTTGTTCACTGAAAAAAAAAAAATCCATATTTTGATCATGATTCTATTTTAAAAGGAGTACAAAGATGTGAAAACGGACCTGAAACGCTCTGATTGCTTTGTGAAAGAGGTTCAACCCTCTGGTCACAGGGACCTCGGCCTATTCTCCCAGCTGGTTGTGGAGTGGTGAAGCACAGTGTTGGTGTGTTTGTAGATGCACAGCTGGACAGGTTTACTCCTTCAAGTCTCTCGTCAACAAAGCAACTCTCTGCAGCCTCCATCGTGTTCCTCCTCCATGGGATTTAGGTTTAGTGCTGATCAATATGGCCGACCCGGCAAAGTGAAATGTGGTCGTGCACAGACTTCATGTCAAGTCTCACGTCTCTGATGTTGTGATGAGCATATTGCCATCGGTCTGCTTAGAACACACAGCATGGCATTATCAGCACTCCAGTATGTATTAGCAGAGGCATGCAGTCATAACTGTAACCTGTTCTATCATTACAATGATGACACTTACACATCCCTCTGGCCTCTCAAACATAATAAGCAACAACTACACTCAACGGTAAACCTGTAACCTGCGGCAAGTAAACAAACAAGTTAATTATAATAAAGATTGCATAAGAGTCCCAAGTCAAGTCTCAAGTCATGTGTGTTGCACTTGCAAGTATAGTGCGACTCGTGGGGAGAAGAGTTATAATTATAGCAGCTTTTCAAACGTTAATATTTAAGCCAATATTTCCTTAACCTGCTTTCTATCTCCTTCATACTATCCACATGTGAATATTATGTTTAGACTGTAAACATCTTGACATACGTGAGTCAGGTACTAGTTTCAGCATTTCAACAAAACTGGCTCACATATTTGTATATTAATGTTAATCCCCGTGTTTCCCTTCAACCTCTACACAGGCTGCATGTGTAAATGTTGATTAGATGACGATCTAAATATATTGCATCTATTAAATCAGAATATACTGATATTTAGAGGCCACAATGCTGTGTTGTGCACAGAAACACTGGCTCAGTACATTGTTTGCCTTTCATCGACGCAAATGTTTTACTAGCACACATTACATATTTACATAACGTACTTACAGCCAGATATCGCTGAAATACACATGTTGTCTAACCATAGCAGCAGAATTTGATATCATATCAAGAAGATATTAACAAATATTCATACGTGTGCACGGCTACATTTACATTTAGCAGAATTTGCAATGAAAATGTTATTGAGATCTAATGAATTGACTGCATTCGCTTGGTATCAGCAACATATATCATTTAATTCATAAGAGAAAACCTAAACGCTGCTCTACTTAATGTGATGCCCGACTTCAGCTGCTGTGCATGTTCAGACTGCACATTATGCTCATGCTGTCACGGTATAAAATACATACATATATGTATAAGATATGAGTATTATGCATACCGTAAAAGTCGGGTTACAAGCCGCTCCTACCTCCGGTCAGTGTCCCGCTGTAGCAAGCTAGGCGCAGTGCTAGCTAGCGCTGCTGCTAGCTCCCCGCTCCTGCTGCTAGCTCCCCGCTGCTGCTGCTGCCCTCTGCCCAAGTCGGGTGTCGAGCCGGGGCTGGTCCCGCTACCTTCGGTGGTTGTCGGGGAGCTAGCAGAACGCTAGCGTAAGTTAGCGGAGAGCTAGTGGCAGCTGGCTACAGCGGGGAGCAAACGGGGATACTGACCGAAGGTAGTAGCGGCGTGTAACCCGACTTTTACGGTATATACGTCGCATGGCTGTAAAGGATGAGGCAATTAAACTGACAATGCATTCGTTTCATGTGTGTGTTTGAACAAAAACCTTCAAAAACCTCGCATGTTTAAATGGAATATTCCTAAAATATGTCCTTAGTCTTGCAGAATTCAACATGTCCTGTCAGTAACGTGCCTTTTTTGACTGTGGAAGCATCACACCTGAAAGAATCATTGATCAATGTACTGTCAGTGGTCAATGCCCCTTTGAATGGATTATGCAAATGAGCAAATGAGCAACTTACAGTCACAGTTGTTACCGAATGTAATCTCTCTTCTGTAAAAGCTATATCATAACGATATGTGGGCAAGTTTCCCCGTGCACCACATTATTATACCATTCAAACAGGCAAATGTTCCTAAATAAAAAACGATGGATTACCGGTTTAATTTAAAATTAAGCAGACAGGTTTAGTAACTATTGTTAAATACATTTCTTCTTTAGACATTTTACTGCACGAATAACTGTGGTTTTGTTTCCAAATGACAGGCTGTCGGGCGTAATAAGAGCAGATTGGCACAAATATAGCAGCAGCATAAAGAGAGAAAAACTCCTGTCGAGAGTGCTTTTTACATTTTTGTATAAATATATATGTTTTTGCATTTCATGCTCCTGTTGAATGAAGAAAGTAGATATAGTAGACAGAGAGTAGACAGCTTTCTGTAATGGACCTAAGCCATAGTTCAAGTCTCTCTTTGTGAATCTGAGCAAACCCATCACCACCCAACCTCTACCCGGTACTTCCTGACACTACTTCCTGTATTCGCACTATATTCTGGCACTAGACATACATTGTGAGGTGCAGAATCTTCCAGCATGGAAGCAATAGAAACCTCTGATATTGGGCTCAGCTAATGAGATCAGGGCTAGAATAGAATTCCCCAAAGCACAGTTCATTAAAACCATAGCACCGGTTCGACTTCAAGGAATCCTCTTATTTACCAAAGCTTAATCCAATTCCAGAATTCAGGCGTTTAAAGCATGACCGGCAAGAAAAGTAGTTTTACTTTTGTGAGTTTGAGAATGCAGACTTGCAGAAAATGCTTTTGCTGCGACAACTGCATTAAACAATTAAACAACAGTGAAAGTGTCCACAGCAGTAATGCACTCACGCCTCTGGGACTGCAGCTCTGCAGCAGGGTGTTATGGTCAGAGCCTTGTGGGACATCGGCGGGGATGTTGAGTAACGTCCTGTCGTTGCCGCATTAGTCACGCTGTGGTGCTGCAGACAGCGGAGAGGACAACGGGAGAGGAGGATGCAAAGCTCCATAAAGAACCTGTACAACTGAAGCCATCTTGCCTTTTCATCGCGCCTCCTCCTGGACTCATCCGGTCCACCGTCTCCACAAAAGCTGCTGTTCTACATCAATGCTGCCAATTATGTGGCTCTGCCAGTGGAAAAGAAACCCAGTTGTTATCTCCTCGGAGATAACAATTTACATTTAGGTTATTTTTAAGCTGTTTTAAAGACTATTTTGGAACAGTTTTGTTCCTGCCCAAAGGTCTTCAGCACCAGAGGCGTCTTTTTTTTGTTGCTCTGAAAAGCCTTTTTCTCCCGAAACCGCCACATCTGCGACTGTGATTACCGATTCGTATGCTTTATCTCGACATGCGGTGTGAGAAACGCTCCAAACACTGCCATTGGAGCAAAGAATGGAAAGACAGGTGGGGGGGGGGAGGAAAGCGACATAACGAGTGTGTAATCTGAGGAAAGTGCTTCCCGTGCAGTGCAGGCGGAGCGGGGCTGTAAGAGGATTGCCGGCCTCCTCTGAGACCAAACGGTGCCTGAGGATATGGCCACACCGGCCTCCATATTGTAGCAGTGTTTTCACTCCCGGAGGCGGAGGAGGAGGAGAAGGTGGCCCAAGAAGGTCATCATAAAAAGATAAAGATGATGGCGGCTGCAACTAAACTTTAGTGTGCCCTTCAACACCCAGACTGACGCCTCAGGCAGAGGTGTGGGTGGGACGTGACGGCAAAGGTGAGGGAGAAGAGGAAAACGGCGAGTAGCAGCAGGATCCGGTCCTGAGGGAGGCGGCGTGCTCGACGGGGCAGCTGGAGTGTCTGGCCATCAAATGGACCGTGGATTGTTTCAAGTAGCGTGTGCGCTGGGTACAGAATTCAGCTTAGAGAAGGACCACAGGGCTCTGAAACGGTTTAGGAAGCACGGCGCTCAAGAATTACCTGCCGGCTGCTGTCAGCACAGACACACTGCTTCACATCAAGTGTTCTTCAGTGTCTTTTTCAGGCAAGTGACCTCCTGTCTGCGAAAAGGCTCCGGCCAACTCCGGCGCCACACGCAGACTCGTTTCTGTATTCAGCTCTGCTTCTTGCACTGAAAGAGGTAGACAGTTACAGTATAGGACTGACACTTTAGATTTATTTGCTGTATTCCTCCCTGGGTTTGAGGATGCTGCTGCTCCATATTGATGCTGACAATAACACGGTGTGATTAATGGACTCTGGTGAGTGGGAGTTCCTTTACTGGCCACAGCTTGTCAACGCTTTATCTCTCTCGCCATGAAGAGCAGTGACTCCTTCTACTGTACATCTGGTGGTGGCTGCTTTGCTATTTTAAGCTGTGGCATCTTATTAAATGTCGTTGGCTGAATACTGAACGTCTCTCGCTGAGTAATTTCAAGTAATTTCTCAAAATTTGTTTGTGGTTGTTTGTGTTTAAGGCCAATAATTGTCCCAACTCTTCATGCACTCTTCAATTACAAATGATTAGTCAGCAGATGAAATCAAATAAAGTAGTAATCTCTAATATTGTCCCTCACAGCTGGAGGCTTTTTTGTTTTCCAGCTATTATCAAGCTAGATTTTTGTAACAGCACAAACTCTGATTTTACCCTCAGTGACCTAGACGTTCAAGGAAAAACAAAGGCTCTGTGTATTTCATATTAAATGTGTCTCAAATTGTCCCAGCTGGTCATTGTCAGCTACTCTATGTGTGAAACATTCAAACCAAGTACTCCATTGTTTTAATGGCTGCACCTTCCCATCGAGTGGGTTGGTGGGATGATGTCATTCTGCATAATAATGAGCCATGTGCTTCGGTTTGCTGTATTTTAGAAGCTGTTGGACAAAAGGGCGTTGGGTCCATTGAGACATTTTTGGGGCTTTTGGGGTTTCGCAATAATGTGCCCTCACAACAATGCTCAGAGTCTCAGAGCTTGTGTTTAATTTAATGCCTTGTCTGTGGAACGTCATTTATTACTTACATATAAACTGCCCATTCTAATTATACAAAAACATCATTATCATATTTTCAGGTAATTATACACTAAAGAAAACAAACTAATTAACATGATATTCCATTTCTGCCACACACCTTTCAGCAAATCCTGTTAAAAAGTAAAATGAAATGCCTTAACTTGACTTCCTCTTTGAAGATCAAATTGGTGCATGGCAGCTTTTGTCAGTTTGAGGTCACTTTTTATACTTTTTCTTCTACAAATTGCCCTTTATCTTCAGTAATAGAATTCTTTTTTTTTTTACAACCTGTTCTAAAGAGGACCTGTTGCTTGTTTTCTGTCATGGTACCAAGTTTTTTTTCCCGCAATCATTGGACTTTTCTATTGCAAGGCTTGTAATTGGCCTGCAAGTAATCTTCCTCCAAAGGCTGCACAGAGCGGCGTGGAAGCAGCAGAGCTCCTTAAGCTAATGGCTGATATTGCTGAGGTGCTCCGCCGAGTGCTTTTAGACGCTCATTTGTGCCGGCTGCCAGCCGGCGCTTTAATGGCTCTCTTATTAGTCATCCAGTCATGCTGTACTGACACTGATGTTGCGCTGGAATTATGGCCATCGCTGCAGACCACTGATGTGGGTGTTGATGATGATGGTGATTGTTTTTATATTCATTCATCCAGAGTAATATGTGACGATTATTACTTTTTCATATTCATTCATCTGGGTAATGTAGATTGACGTTGTGATACTTACATTGTAACCATGCCTGGTCATTATCCTATACTTTTACTTGGTAAATGTCCACATTTAGTCAACGCTGCTGTGCGTTTTGCTTGTTTTCAACCGGAATCAATATGTTTTGATTGGACTCAGTTCACTCCTGCTCTGTTCTCAAATTGTTGTGCGAATATACGGATATGTTACTGTTCACAATGTCTGAATGAGCACACACACACACACACACACACACACACACACACACACACACACACACACACACACACACACACACACTTGTTGTGACAGTCTTAGGCTTTTGGCAGACTGTATCAGTTTATAAGTGTTTAATATCAATTAAAAGACAATTATTTGATGACAAAATCTGACAAAATGTAAACCGAGCTGCTCAAGTTAGCTGGAACACCGGCTGGAATCCTGGAAAGAACATTGAAATGTTATCACTCTACCTTTTGAAGTATCGGCTGGTTTTTGGCTGGACCGATTCCAAAATATATACATATGATGAATCCACAAAATAGTTTAGGAGTCTGAATTTAAGGCTTAGTTATTATTGCATCAAGTTAGAGATCATTTTATTTTTGAGGCGTAGTGTTTGAAAGAAATGCTAATGCAATACATGCAATCTAGAAAGTAATTGCATTATAAGTATGACAGTAAACTTACTTTTTGCCATCATTAAATAGTCTCACAGCACCAGCCACCAACTCCACAGCATGTTGTCACCCACAGTCGGCCTAATATAGTTATCCATGATGAGAATGTTCAATTACCTGAGCTAGCAGCTCCCTGGTCACATGCAACACGCTGATTACACCTATAGCCACAACCTTTCCAGTCAATCCCCAGCCAGCTGCAACAGTGTCTGCAGTGGAGGATTTGGAAAACATAATGATATTATGCTAATGTCGAGATATTGCTGGATTGACATTTCTACTGATTGGGATTAGTGCTCCTATCCATTCCCCCACCCACGCAGCAATAGCTTAAGGTCTCTCTTCCACCAGAACATGCTTTTAACATCGCTGGTGTCAGGGGTAATTTGTGCTGTTACTCAAGTGGGCTTGTTTCGATGCAATTAGTTTGTTTTCTTTATGTAATGAGTGCATGCCCCGAGCCGTCTGCCCTCTGGAGACATTTGGAAACGGAGCGAATAACCAAATTCAGACACAGACTGCAACTGTGGTCTGTTGATTTTGATTTATTTCTCTTTGTAAATAAAGATGATGCGTAGCAAGTTTGCAGATAGTCATGTAAAAAGAAGGCATAACTAACAGTCTATGTCTAATCAAAAATGATCCTCAGACCATGGATGCACCAAATGCTAACGTGAAATGTTTCTGTCCGGTTGGCTGACACCGTATGTGACAAAGCATTTGTTTAGCTTGTATCATTTAGAGGCTGCTGTAATCCAATACAATTCTTTCAAGGTCACTTATCCTCTGTGTCTTTGCTTCTTTGCAGGCACTCATAAGTTTGTGACGGAGGGGGAACATCTGGCGCTGACGACCGTCACCAAAGAGCAGTCAGGATCCTACGAGTGCATCGCCTCTAATGACATCTCAAACCCTGATGTGCGGACGGTTCAAGTCACAGTTAACTGTAAGGACCAAAACTATCACAGTCATGGACGTAATGATCAGGACATACCGTAAAAGTCGGGTTACAAGCCGCTCCTACCTCCAGTCAGTGTCCCGCTGTAGCTAGCTAGAAGCAGCTGCTAGCTAAGCGCTGCTGCTAGCTACTGCCCGCGTCCCCTCTGCCCAAGTCGGGTGTCAAGCCGGGGCTGGACCCGCTACCTTCGGTGGTTGTCGGGGAGCGGAGCTAGCGGAGCGCTATAGGAAGTTAGCGGAGAGCTAGCGGAAGTTAGCAGAGAGCTAGCATGAGCACCAGCTGGCTACAGCTGGGAGCAAAAGGGGACACTCACCGAAGGTAGTAGCGGCATGTAACCCGACTTTTACGGTATATATCATTACATTTTCTTTTCTTCTAACCGTACGGTGTGTCTCCTGCTTTGAAGTAAGCTTCAGTCGACAGTTATACTGGGATTGTGAAATGGTTAACACGGCTTTAGAAGATGTGTAGTTCATCCAGTTTGAGTCAGGGTTCAACTGGATGCCGTCCCCCAATAATGTAACAAGCTCACTTTTCAAGAAATAGTAAAAAGTTGGAAATAATAAGGTGCCAAAACACAAACCAATGGAGTTCTGTTCTCTGTTTTGTAGATCCTCCCTTCATTTCTAATGCGAGGACTACGGGTACTGCGGTTGGACAAAAAGGAATCCTGCAATGCGAAGCCTCCGCCGTCCCCAGGGCAGATTTTGAGTGGTACAAAGAAGACCGCAGGCAAGTTTCTGCTCTGATCTCTGGGATTTCTACAGGCGTGGAATCGACTATTATAGAAAGACAGAGACACCTGTTGAGCTGTTAGGGTGTGGACTTAGTTTATTTAAAAATAAGCCAGACTGCATCATCTTTGTTGATAAGTGATCGATTTTTACACATATTCTTGTTCAAACAAGACTGTGCTTTTGATGTAATAAGATAATTATTCATGCCCTGCTTTTTTTTTCTTTCTTTCAATGGGCATTATATATCCCAATAAGCACATTATGAAAATGTCAGATTTTCAGTGAAATCATTTGCACAGTAGGCATGGAAACCAACGGCAACTATTATTATTTCTGCATTGTAATGTCAGTGTGATGTGGGGCTCGGAGGTTTAGAGGATATTATAGCATAACATATTTTCCAACTGACGGCTGGAGACTGGAAAGATGTTTATGAGCAGCCCCAGAGCTGCTAAGCTGATGCAAACGCAGGCTACGTTACACTGTTAAATGGTCCCTGACAGTGACAGCAGCATCGCTCGTCAGTCCCCAAAAGGCAACATCTGTCCTCAAGAACAAAAAGATGGAGGTCGCTGATAAAATAAATGACTGGCGTCTGCACACATGGGATAGGGCAATGAAATAGGAAATGCAAGGAGTCGCACCCACAAGGCAATGAGCTTCATCCGGACATTTAGCTCTACTGTCAAACATGAAATTAGAAGTTCCTTTTACAGCCTACAGGTGTAAAAGGTACTTCTAATTTCACATAGAAATGATCGTAGAGTTCAGTACGTCTACTCGAGATTGAACAAAAGGCCTCAGCGAGCTCAAAGGACTCACTGCTGCCGCTCCTTTTCTCACTGCATTGAACGACGCTCCCCTCTTTCCTGCAGGCTCCTCAACGGACTAAACGGGGTTAAAATAGAGAATCAAGGTAAACAGTCGATGCTCGTCTTTTTCAACGTCTCGGAAGAAGACTACGGAAACTACACTTGCGTCGCCGTGAACACCATGGGAATCACCAACGCCAGCATCATCCTTTATGGTAAGAACAGCAATGAGTGTCAAAGTACCACACGGAGGTGAGCCAAAGGGTTAATTATGGTCAAATCATCTATTTTTTGGTAGCTGGTTCTTGACATGCTAAAGCAGCTACAAAGCAATCCTGACACGGTCACCCGCTGCATGTTATGTCACTACAGTTTCCATGGCAATGGCAGCGCCGCTGCAAAGCTCTTACTTGGCGGACACATCCACGTAAAGATTTGCATTCCAGTTCATAGGAGCAGCGCTGTGGTCCGAGCACTAAGGCTGGGTTGTGTCTTTCTCCTGCAGGGCCCGGCGCGATGCACGATGTGAACGGGGCCGCCGTGTGGCCCCGCCCCTCCGCATGCCTCCTGCTGACCGTGGCCTCGCTCTACCTGCTGAAGTTCTGATGCCAAATGTGACGACCTTCAAGCTTCTCTCATTTTCTTCTCGTATTGAGCAGCAAGAACAGACTATTAGTCCTATATGAGGAGAATGGAAAGTTAAGAGTGCCAATGGCTCACCCTTAGTTTTCTTTCTTTTTCTTTCTGGCTTTGCATCAGAGTCTGTTCTCTGTTGGCTCGCCAAGAGAGAGAGAGGCGTCAATCCGAGCAAAGGAAAATTAAAATCATGCACTAATTTGATGATGGTAGAACTACTAAGTTTGTGACCCCCCCCAAAAAAAGAACCTTTTTGTATGTGAAAAGGGAAAAAAAGAAGAAAAATACATGTAACTGTTGATAGTTGACTGTTTATTGCCCAATATTGAAGTGTACACTCAGATTATTATTATAGTGTCATGTCCTGTTCAATATCTGTACAATACCATTAAGCTTTTTTAAGTAAACGACAAAAAAAAAGGAAAAAAATGCAACGTGATTGTTGAATTTTACTGTATTTTTACAGTTGTATGCAAAACAGAGTAACAGATCCTCCCTGATAAACATTCAGAATCAAAATAGTACACCATGATTTCTCAGGCAAAGTCCTACAGCATAGTGCATCCACATTTTGATTTCCATCCTACGGTAGTGTGTGTAGAAAATGTACAAATGTGTACAGATATTCCTGCACTGTTGTTTTTTTTCTTCAAAAGGCATACAAGGCATCAGTTGGCATCTTTGGAACACCTAATCATCATAGCAGCTTCACGGCACATTCACGTCACCGTAGTCTGCTGAGAACCTGAACCGAGATGTCCGACATTCACATGAAGAGTCGTTCAGGACAGAAGTGTTGGGCAGCGTGTTGCTTCGTTCACTACAGTGCCGATGACGTCATCGTAGCGGTCAGGTTAGCGGGTGGTCTAATTGGGGGAACTCAATTTTATTCATGAAATTTAAATATTGTCAACCTCCTGATGTTATTTGGGGCTTTTACGGTCTTGTTTTTTAAGTTGCACCTAGCATGATGGAGAGTTATCGAGTTGAAAAATGTGCAAAAAACATGTTTGATGAATAGCCTTTAGGTTTCTCAGGCAGCCACAGAGGCTCTCAGTGGGCTGTTATGCAATTGAGGCTTTTGATTTGGATCTAACAGGTAAACAGCTCATCACAAATTATAATGTTTTCTTTTCGCTCCTCATTGCACTGAAAAAGTGTACTTTTCAATACATTATTATCCTCTTGAAAATATTTATCAAATATCTCTGAAAATGCATACAGTCAGTAAGCTTTCACCGTAAATAAGTGAGAGTGGGTACAGAGCTACATGAAAGACGTGCCAGTGTTATCGTATGAAGTAAAAGCAGACCGGAGTTTTAGATTTTTGGCTTTGCTTCCCCCCCCCATATTAAGTCTAAACAGTGACTTGCATGGGTGGAATGTAACTAAGTACATTTACTCAAATACTGTTCCTATTTCCATTCCATGCAACACAATAATGATCCTCTTCTACATGTCAGTGGTAAATATTGTCCTTTACTTTACTGTAGCTGCTTTTCAGATAACAGTGTTTCATCCCCTACCTGTCCAGTGAACACCACGTATCTCCAGAAGTGTTACCTGAAGGATCACATGTCCCTTTATGTGTTGAGAAGATCCTCCTGTCTTCAGTTGAATAGCCTCTTGGATCAGCTGGAAAATGCTCCGTCGCAAAGCTGAAAACAGGCTGCTTTTCTTTAGAGATGCGTGGTTCTCACGGGACAGGACATATGATCATTTTATAGAATATGATGCATTGATGTAGATTAGCCAACAGGATATAAAGGAGTTCCAATACAGCATACAAATGCATGCAGCAGTAATACAATATCTATCTAGAAACATCATATATGAAAGTAAAACATTTGACTAATCAATCAATACGTTTACTTTCAGACATTTAAGTGCATTCTTCTGATAACACTTTCATACTTTTACTCAAGCACAGTTTTCAATGCAGGACTTTTACTTCACATTGTGGTATTAGTACTTTTACTTAAAGGTTATCTTTACAATATTCAGAGCATTAATAAAGCAACAATGTAAAGCTATAGAGGAGTAAAGTCTATCTTAACGCTCTCTCCCTCTGTGTGATGTTATCAGCTGTGTTGACATAGCTAGCTGGCCGCGTGCCTTTAAGCTATGCTAGTGCACGTGAGCGTGCCCCACTGGTTAGCCCACGGCCGCCGCTCTGCTGTCATACGGCGGTTACAGCTGATAACGCTGTCATGAACCACGGCGTCCAAGCAGAAGTGTGACACCCACCCTCCGGTTCCCCCCCGCTCCGTCAGCTCTGTCAGCACTGCTGTTAGCTAAAGCTAGCTGCTAGCCGCTCAGCTCAGCCATGTTGCACAGAGCCCCTTTAGAGGCCTGATTCTGGAGAAAGAATGCTGGTATTTGAACTCAACACTCAACTAATTAATCTTTCAGCTCACACAAAGAACACACAGGTAGCTGAATACGATATTCACTGACTTGTGACGAGTTAGAATCGCAGACTGTACCTTTTAAAGTAAAGAATCTGAATACTTGTTCCCACCACCAATGTACGCGGCATTTGTCTTATTCATTAAACACCCAGTCTTTGTCTATGATTATGGTTATGTTATTAATGTGTGGTAACACAAATCAAAAGCATGCCTTACGTTACCACTCGACAACAATAAAAAAAAACATCTCAAGCATCACATTTTATGGATTAGGATGAACAAAAACAGTGGTACATTCCTTTAATCAGCTCCTTCACATATGTAATACCCGTACAATCAAGGTTTATACTCAACGTGCTGTGTCAGTCAACACGAACAGCTGTTTTATCCGGTTTATCAGTTAATTAATTCAACGTGATGTGATGGAGAAGCTGGGTAAACATCCTTGACTTGAAACTCTTTCAATTTAAATACACCCACGGATGCTGCTTTTTTATTTTTAAAGCTGGCACACAGCTCCAGTCCAGTGACGAGAAAGTGGAATCAACCTGAATGATGGCGAATGTCCCGTGTAGCTGCTATGACGCTTTTTTTTCCAGGTGTTTACGAATGTGTGCTTTTAACCTGGTTTGGCCCGAGGTAAACAGCAGACGCTGGTCTCAAGACTGCAGAAGGGATTGTTGTGCTCTGTTATCAGTAGATGCATTTTCAAGGGACATTTTTTAAGTCTGCCTGGGACAGAAATTCCCAGTGATGAGAATATACTTAAAGCACAAGTGATTGATAATGTGATGTTCTGCTATTGTCCAGTTCACTCCTGTGCATACATATGAGTAAGAAGTGTGTTGAAGACAAAACAGGGACGAGGTCGATGTCTGTGGGAATGCTTTTGTTGTACTCACATGTTAAGTTCTGTGCTTGTAATGATGGTGAACCAGTGGGCTGCAGGCGATGTCACAGGGACGGGATTTCACTTTTTAGGGGGTTTGCAAAAAAAACAGAGACAGATGAGATCCAGAGGCTTGCAAAACTAAAGTTTAGGGTTATTCTGACCCTTTCCATCGCAGATAGATTAACATGATAAGTATTGATGTCAATGAGCTTGAATCAATTTGTTTAAAATCCCCATTAAAAGAGAATTGATACTGGAATTTACTTACGGTGTATTTTTGCATATGTCACCATGAACGGAAATATAATTTGTCTTTTATTTTCCCTTTTTTATGTTTTAAGGATTTTAGATTCATGCGCTTCACATTATCTATAATCCTTCTGAATGCATAATTCTATGGGCATTTTAAAGTTTGCAGTATTGAAATTCACGTGTCATTCATTTTATTTTGGTTACTAGCAGTTTCTTGTGGGTTTTTTTTTTCAAACAGTTGATTTTACGCTGTATGATCTCACTGACTGCTGCATTGATGACCTGTTTGATTTGTTTTCTGACCGTACTGGAGGTTCAGTATAGGTAGTCACTATTGTGGTATATAGTCATCGTATCATTTGATTGAGAGATTGCAAAAATGTCCATAAACTGGTTAAATGTGAATTCAAGTTGCAAGTCATTTGTTTGATTTCTGTTTTGTATTTAAAGGTGCAGTAGTCAATATTTGTGTATATACAATGGATAAAATGATGACACGGCTGGCAGGTGTCACTCATAGGACCTGCTCAGACCTGGCATTATCATGTGTCTCGGTTGATCCAATCAGAGGACAGCTCTGAGTACCTCAGTTCAAACCACATGCGTCACTAGTGACCACTTTGCAAAGACCAAATGTCTTGCTGTATTTGACAGGCGGAAGGCAGAAATGCACTTCCCTTGTCTTGTCTGCCTGACATTTTATATTTATTGATATAGGCTTTACAAAATGTCCAGACGGCTTAGATGTCTTGATGAACAACTGGAGATTGGAAAAACTCATGACATATGTTCCTGTAACGTCTTTGTTGAGACGCATTAGGACGGATTATTGTTAACACTACAAAAGCCATGTGGTCATTTACATTTGTATTTAGAGGTTTTCACTTTGATTTGATAAATGCAAAGAAGGTCGTAGGGTCAGATCTTTGATATGATTTTAGGGCCTGCAGCTTCACTGTATACAACCTGCTGAGCACCAAACAACACGGACAAGATTTGTTTCAGGAGTTGGCGGAGACCAAAAACAGAGCTACAAAGAGAGTGAACACTGGATTAACATTTGAGGACAAAGAAAAACGTGCATGAATTCTACTGTTGCTCCATTTCTGACAAGGACACATTTACAGTATTAACAAAACAAGTCATAGACATTTTAAATCCTATAAGTAGGGTCACTTAATTAAAGCAATTGTTTTGTTAATATTACAAAATAAATGGGTAAAAAGATGTGTTTCAAGATGGGATTAAAAGTGATGATACCTGGGAAAGATCTGACAGTGAAGTTGCCCAGTGTGACCCAGTCTGGGCGTGGCTGTGGGAATGAGGTTAATCCCTTTGGAATCGAACCGGAACCAGAGAAAGGTGAGGAACTGATCAGAATATCTCATTCAGTTCTGGAAATGAGGATTAGAGAGATTGGGAATGTAAACTGGTGCCTAAAATCAATCAAAATTGACTCCAGTGGAAACATACTCTGTATAGCGCAGGAAAAATAGGGCCTAAAATATTCAAGTATGCATTCAAGGAAATATCTTCTCAAAGTCAAAGTCATCTTTAATGTCAAATCTTCCATTTGTGCAAAGATACAGAAGATTAGAAAGTATGTGAAATGTCATAATAAAGTGCAAAACAGCAAAAAAAAAGAACATTTAGACAACATATAAATTATGAAACTATGATTCTGTATTGAATCTCCTGAAGACCTTCCCTTGAATGCATACTACATGTTTGAGATGATCCACAAGGAAGAGAGATAACACACTAACAGACATGAGTTTTCAAACCTGCATCCAACTGTATTCGCCTAATATTACACAATCTGCATACCATCTTATCATAAAAAGCTAACTACGGTGACACCCACTTTGTGACCTATTTGGCCTCATTCTTAATAAACAGGAACATTTAATGTCACTACTGTCGGGACTGAGCGGGATCCAAACCGCCTCAGCACAATGACATCGATATCTGCATGCGTTAGATCCTGGGCTCCTTCCGGTGTCACCTTGTTATCAGAGCAAAGCTGTAAAATGAGCAAAAACAACGTTACCCGTGGTGTCAGTCAAGATGTCTGTTAGCTCTTTGTGTCTTTGAATGCATGGCAGGAGACGCTCTCCGCTGACATGTCTGGAGACACTAACGACAAGCACTCGCCTCCAGGTGCTGTGTGTATGAGCAGTTTTTTTTTTTTTTTACAACCATCACAACTTAGTGTGATTAAAAGACTGCTGTTCTTTCCAAGGTAAGGAGGACTTTGGGTTTTATGTCCATGATAAAAGAGAGTTGCAGCAGGATGGTTTCCAGACAGCTCATTCCAAAACAAACTTATGTTTGGGTTTCTGTCTTCTGGAGAGGT